>NC_072731.1:70546315-70836315 GCF_026930045.1 Uloborus diversus | reverse complement strand
GACGTTAGAATAAGAGATGGAACTCTTGGATTCTACCCGATTTTTTTTTTTTTTTTGTAAAACAAATGGAAATAAATTCTTTCTCTCCCCTCCAATTTTTGAAATTGAACTTCCAAAAACGAAATTGTGACATCTTTGAAGATTTTTACGGGAAAGAGATGTTGGAGCTCCCCTGGAATTTTTTTCAAATTAAAGCCCTAAAAACTTAAGCAATATTCTATGATATTAAAAGGAGAAGTTTAGATGCTATTTCACTTAAATTTTACGTAACTCATGTTTTAAAAACCTAAATTTTAATGATATTAAAGAAAGGCGGTTCGGAGGCCCTTGAACGAATGTTTTCTGAAATTGAAATCTTAAAAATGCGATTGTAAGACCATATTTGGTAACAGTAGGGCCGGAAATCTTTCGAATTGAAGTTCCAAAAACGCTATTTTAGATGATTTTCGAAAGCAGTTTCTAACAATGTTGTTTGGTATTCGAGGACTTTCCCTGGAAATTTTGCGAAATTGAAAATCCGGAAACGAAATTTGAGATGCTCTGTAATGCTTTTGGCGGCGGGAGATAAAGATAATCGGAGGAGTAGCGTTTTGAAAAAAATTTTACTTTCAGATGAACTAGAGAAAAGAAAAATGATAAGGAAAAAAGAAAAGAAATGGAAAGGAGGGCAAAGTAGCTGAACAATTAGCTGTAACTACCGAAAATTTTCAATTCAAAGATTTCTTTTTGAAAGAACTTAAGTTTTTCCCCAACATCATTACTTTTTTCTCATCAAAATCACTTTGATTTCCTATGACGTTTTTTTTTTTTCATTTCAATAATAAAGAATATTTTTGAAAAACATTCAACTCAGCATTCTGGAGGTGCATAAATTATAATACAACATATTCGTTGGAAGAAACCAAAATGGGGAATAGCAAGTTTCTAGCGCTTCGTATGCTCAACCTTGTAAAATTATAAACAAACCGAAATAGCATTCACCGCCCCACATATGAAGAAAAATGCTCATGTATGCGTAAATTAGAATCATGTGTTTTCAGTGTAAAAGACTGCGCTTTTGAATAGCATGTTTGGACACAACAAGGCAATATTTTTTCTGTTATAAAGGCAGCGAGGAGGATTGCTTGTTTTAATGAGTAGTATAATTTTACCGTCACTATTAGATGTAATGAAAAGTTCAATTTTTTTTTTTTTGATTGGAGATTTTTTTTCACTCATTTGGAGCATTTTTGATTGGTAGAGCTTGTCGCCTTTTTGACTCTGGCGCCGTCGTGCGCCGCACGACCTTGCACATAGGGACGGCGCGGCCCTGAATAAGGGTGAGGGAGGATTACAAAGTTGCAAAAACAAGAAAAGTCATTTTTTCCCCTTCTAGCTATCAGATTAAGAATACCCCCTCAAAATGATCGTCTGATTTTAGGCTACCATGATTGGACCATCAAATTGAACCTTCTGTATAAAAATCCGACGCGCTCGAGTAAATCCATATGATGATTTCTTTTTTGTATTTTCAAAAATTCTCTAAGACGTCATTTCCAAAACGTCAGTCTTTTAAATGGTGACATTTTCAAAGGTCAATTAACCTCCCCTCTAAATATCTGACGCGCTCGAGAAATTTTTTTTTATTTTCCATTTGGTATCCTTCCGGTGGGCCACACTCACCACGCAAGTCGGCAGATAAATATACCTTGAGAATTTGAGACACGTTGGAGCATCAAATTTATCAATATCTAACATGCTCGAGTATGTCCATGTAACTGTTTATTTATTTATTTTTTTTTTTTTACATTTATGAATATCAGTAGACACTTTACCCACCACTAAAATTCGAACATTATGCAACATTTTCTTCTTCTTGTAACCTAAACTACAAAATTCCAATCGGTCCCCGTGACGCTCGAGTAAAATGGGCTCCCCTACTATTATCCCACTTTTGACCGTAGAAAATGCGACTTACATTTTCCCGAGCTGTTTCTTTTTTTATTTTTTATTTTTTTTTTTAGTTCCTTCTTTTTCCGCACTTTCTAGTACTTCGTTTATTTGTTTATTTATTATTATTTTTTTTTTGAGAAATCACGTATTGCTTATTATGCTCACTTTACCGAGGTTAGACGTTGTTTCTGATTTTTCAGATTACCCATAACGACGAGAAACAGTCTAGCTCGTTGTTTTTATGTTTATTAAAAGAACAAATTTTCGTCGCCATGGTTACAACTCGTTTGCGTTCATTCGAGGCATAATTTAAGATTTTTGGACATGTGCCTCTGCAAACTCCACTGTCCACCAGTTTCTGCGATCGGGACCACTCCTGGTCAAATCTTTCAATACCCTACACATACACACATGATTGCGAAAAACATAATTTGAATTCAAAGTGAAAAAAAATTCAAAAATATTTTCCAATGGAGTCTCTTTTGGCCAAATTTTGTAAAAATGCCTTGCATATTTTTTCTTAAGAGTGTTAATGCCCTAGGTTTCCTTTTAACACTGAAATTCAAACTGGGATTAAATTTAAACTCCAATCAGCATCGAAGTTTTTTGATACAAAATGAAATCAGAAGGAACAAATATCAAGAAAAAATCATCAGAAAACTTTGAATTTTTCTCTTTTTAAAATCAATGCTATATGAAGATACTATAAGGATCTTTCAGCTGATTTTAAATGTTCTAACTTGAACCAACATGAACGGGCACTTCTCTCGTTGCTCCCTTTCACCGCTTTCTCAAAACCCGTCACAATGTTCGGGGACCCTCTCCCCCCTCAGAGCCTGAGGTCATACTTAAACAACCCCCAGAAAGAATAATATACAGTGAAAACTGTGTACGTTGACCACTTGCGGTCCACTACTTTAGTGGTCAACTTAAACAGGTGGTCAACTTACAAAGGTTGATTTATATGATAGCGACTAACACCGTGCCTGAAAAAAAGCGGTTAACTTAGACCGGTGGTCAACTTCTCAGGTTTTACTGTATAAGCCTTTTCTGACATCGTTTGTCTGGATCATGTTAATGGTATGCAAACTTATAGATTTTTATTTTTGTGTATTAATAATAAAGGAAAACTAAAAATAAATTTGTTGAAACTTAATTCATCCGTTAGTGTACCTTCAACATAGTTTCCGTAGAAATTTAAGGAAATATTCAACCCATTGAGAAGAGATAAAATGGAGGGAGTGCAGACTTTCATTCATGAAACCAAGACCCTAAGTCACGTTATATATTTTAAAGCAAAGCATTAGAAGAAATTGGGTTTCTTTCGTTTCTTTCACGCGAAACATGCCAATCATTCGTCGTTGTTGAGTCACGTGTGCTTGGGTCAGCTTTTGCTAAGCTAATGCTTGGGACTTGCTCTCTCCACTTTAATTCCTACACTAAGGTTCAACCAGGTAAAAAAGAAAACGCTCATATTAATTTTTTAAGTTTTAAGTCAGCTGAAAAAAATCCCCATAAATGTAGGAAAAGAAAATCTCTCCCAGCCAAAATCTCCCAGCCCCCTTAAAAAAAAGTGTAAAATTTTCATAACGATGTTGTATCTTCTGATTAAGTGTACTAAAAATGTACAATTATTAAACTTCATAAATCCTTTATTGATTTAAAGTTTAGTTTAACGTCTATTTCAGCTACAATTATCGTTGAGGTCTTACTCTAGGAATTATTCGAAAAACTTTTTCTACCATAATAGAAGTTATTAATTAATGAAATACTAGAAGGGGAAAAATAATGATTTTTTCATAATGTAATCCTACCCTTTTTTTTTCCTTAAAGAAGTTATTTCGAGCATTAATGAAGTTACTGAAAGAGAAAAAAATCGGCGGGAGAATAATTAATATTTTTCTCTCCGCGATACTACGACAAGGAATATTCTATAAAAGGAAACTTTTTCCCCTTCTTTTCAAATTAATTTGAAATAAATAGAAATGGAGATATTTTTTTCCTCGATGTTTTTTAGGGTTGATAAGAAAATTAACTACAAAAGCGACATCAGATTCCAACACATTATTTTAATTAACCTCAGGCCTCATAATTTTATACGTGAGAACCATTTTTCTATTTTTACTTTCTTCTATATCTAATATATAGAAAAAAGTATTGGATTCGTGCAAATTTTCGAATTTAGAATTTTGACGGATTTACGCAATGGGACGTTTCTTGAGTTATGCGTGCTTGCTATTCCCCAAGACGTAACTGACGGAATCAAACAAATTTTGGTCCATATTTTCCCCCTAACAGGTACAGATGTTGATTCAATTTTGGTGTCAATAGCTCAAACGAGGGTTTGAAGTATAGAACGTTTTTTGTCGTCAATTGTGACTGCTGTATCTCGAGAAATAATGAACGGAATCAAACAAAAAATTTATTGACAAGTAGCCCTTAGAGGTTATAAGAGCTGATTCTATTTTGGCGGTCAACAGCTGAAAAGGGGGTGGCGCAATCGAACATTCTTTTTTTTTTTTTCATTGTGAGTGCCATAGCTCAAGAAGTAATGCTTGCGTTCTGGATGAAATTAGGAAAAATGTGAATCCACATGAGAACAGGCGTTGGTTTAATTTTGGCACCAATCGCTCCATGGGGGGGGGGGGGGGGGGGTCTGATTTTTTTTGAATAAAAATAGTTTTATAATTGCAACAATAAGAAAGAGAAATCTTAATAGACTGTCGTCTGCGTATTTCGCGTCATTTTAATTGTTGGAAAATGTTCAGAAAATTGCGATGATTTAAACTTATTAACTGTTGCCATCTTGTGTTTGTTAACAAATAAATGTTTGTAATTATTTTAAGCAAGGCTTTTAAAATAATTTTCAGTTCTCATTCTTTGCTTTGCTTTTGAGATAAATCGAGAATGGAAATCGTTTCAAAATTTTAAAAGTTTTTTTTTTTTTTTTTTTTTTCTGAAAGAGAGCATCCTTAAAAACATAGGATCCGACCATTTTTTAAATAAGTTGTTTAACTTAAATAAAAAAAAAAAAAAACTTAAATCGGGATGCTTTCATTGTTTATACTTATGCCAATGACATCACAAATGATGAAATGCCATTCAGTGGTGCCATTCACAGAACAAAAATATTTAATTCGCATCTTTACTTAAGTGCATTGGCAATATTATTTAAGGCCCCTATATATATATACGAGTGGACGCAGCAGCTTAAGATTAGAGCCATTTTTGATCGGAGTACGTGTGTTTGTGTAGTTGTCTTTTCTGGCGAGAGCAATTATTAGCGGCACACGTGAATTGTTTATTAAATAAAGTATTATTTTCGGCAAGTTTGGCAAAATCAGAAACTTTGCTGCGATAACCCTAGCAGGGCAACGATGAAAAATCCGATCCAAAATGGCTAAATTTAAGCTGATGCGTCGGCCTATCTATATAGCGGCTCTAATATGGTTGATAGCAAGTTTAAGCTTAATTTTAATTCGCTTCTTGATTATCATAACGTGGAAACGCGATAGAAAGATGCGCCAAAGAGCATATCATTTGTGACGTCATCAAGACCACGCCTTGTTTGAAAAATCGGACATTAAAAAAAATTAATTAAAAAATAACTGTATGGGATAATAAAAGTAGTTTCTGGGTCTATGCTATTTTTATATTTGCTTATTCTATCAATTTTAGTGACAAAAAGTACTACTTTTGACTGTAGGAAAACAACCCCATTGGGATGATCGTCCAAGTTTTGGCTTGTGAAATTTTGTTTTTGTTGGGAATATTGCTTCCTCGTCAAGAATGGGATTTAGAATTATAAGAAAATATAGAAGAAAGTTTCGTGATGGCCACAACATACTAGTTTCTTTAAGTTTCTGTCATGAATTATCTTATCACAAAACAAAATCGTAGTTTTTTCCTGGTAAGATACTAAGACTCAAGACGCTTCGTAAATTTTGGAGAAAAAGTGGTATTTCCTAATTACCGCCCACGGATCAGCTTAGTTTTTTTTTTTTTGAGGGGGAAAAAGAAAAAGAGCTTAAAAAACCAAATTTTTCTTTAAAAAAAAATCGAAATCGTAAAAGTGGACTATTCCCATAAATTTTACAGATACTGTTTGCAAAATCTAATTATTATATATATATGTATATATATATATATATATATATATATATATATATATATATATATATATATATATATATATATATATATATATATATATATATATATTATATATATATAATATATATATATCTTAATATATATATTTCTTCTGTGCGGACGTTTGTAACCATAAGGCTTTTAAAACGGCTGGACCGATTTTGATCAAATTTTTTGTGTGTAATTAAGTTGTGGCAAGCATGGTTTCGAACGCGGTGGATCGATTCCGAAACGTTATTTGTTAATTAATTAATTAATTTAAACATTGGATGGTTATCTCCCAAATGATTAATATTTATTTTAAACAATTGTTGAGCGAGAACTGAAATAAATATTTAACCCGTTGCCAAAGGACAATAAAAAAGCCAGCTCTGCTTTTTGAAATGAAATTTCCTACTGTGATATGTCAATTGAGGATAGATAAAAACGTAGAGAGAGAGAGAGAGAGTGAGTGGGAAAACCTTCATTTCTTGAAGGCGACGATTTTAAGTCCCGATGATATATTTTAAAGTAAAGTACTGGCAGGTTTCACCAAAAAGTGTGTTCTGTTGTCGTAGTTGAACCATGTGACCGGATCGGTACGTTTAGAAATCGGGTAAATGTGTCTTTCTTTCGTCGTATTTGAACCATGTGACCGGATCAGTACTTTAGGTTTTGCTAACCAAATGATCAGAAAGTACCGTACCTAGCAACATTTGCTTTCTCGGCTCAAATCCATCTGAGTTTTGGCACCAATGTCAAGAATACTTATAAGGGTTATCAAACTAATCAGTACATTTTTAAAGGAAAAGATGATGGAATATAAAGACGAAAGAAATTTTATTTTCGTCCAGGTAAATTACAACAGGGTAGTTTTGTACACAAAAGATCAGTGCAATCGAAGAGCTTTATCTTTGGTGGAAAGAGCAAATTAGGCAATATATGAAGTTTTATTGGCTTCGCTCACTGATCGGCTGGATTGCAGTAACGTGGCCTTGGGCGACTTTGGCTATAAACAATAGAGTTGCATGATCATTTTTTTGCATGCTTAAAGCTACTGTTAATGTAATTTATTGTATTTTTTGTTTATTTGGCGAAATATTTCAAATTTCAAAGAATTGTTTTTCGTTTTTTAAAGAGTTTTTTAGCCGTTTCAGTTGAAGAATGCTGTTTATTTTACATAGGAGGGTGGGGGTGGGGGGAGGGAGGGATGGGTGATTTTCGCTTATTCAGAGAGTGATTTTTCCCTGTATCAGTTTTTTAAAACGATATCCTTTCGATTGTTTCATTCTTTTTTCATACGGGGGATGTTTGCAGCGGGATTTCCCGTTTGCTTTAGATGGGTAGCTAGTTTTTTTACACTTAATATCTGAGGACTTTTTTTATAATTTGAGTATGGCTGGAGGAACAAACCATCAAGTACGGGAGAAAAAATAGCTAATAAAACAACTGCTCAGTGGGCATTAAATAAATCAAGTTTTAATAAATATACGCATTATGACACCAAGCAGCTAAAAACACCTCTCTTTTTACTTATTTTCTTCAACAAAACGGTTCAAACACTTGATAGTTTATTGAAATTTTTTAACTTTTTACCATTTACAAAGTTTGAACAGAATAACGTCTGCCGGGTCCTCTATCACACACACACACACACACACACACACACACACACACACACACACACACACACACACACACACACACACACACACACATATATATATATATATATATATATATATATATATATATATATATATATATATATATATATATATATATATATATATATATATATATATATATATATATATATATATATATATATATATATATATATATATATATAATTATACTTGGCCTAATTGTTACGGAAAAATCTGAGGCCTGCTTTCGTTTACATCTCAGTAACTAGACCTCTTAGAGACTTCGGGATTTTATTAAATGATTTGCTTAATCTTAAGGTAAAACTCAAAGCTAAAAACTTCAATTCTTCTGCTGTTTGCTCTCCCTCTCTTCTTTGCATTCAAAAAGAGGCTCTCTGTATCCCAAAAAGAAGGTTATGAATTCAGTTTCATTATTTGCCGCACTACATATCAAAAATGTATGGCGAGTCACTTGTTGAATACAGCTAACTACAGAATTTCCACTTGTATCTTATGAAATTCGTGCGTGTGTTTTTGCATTTGTTTTGAGCCCTTAGTGCTTCGACCAAATGTCCTTCATGTATGGTAATGAAAGTGACTTGTTCAGGGGTGCCCACCCAGGGGGGTCGGGTAGGGGGGTCATGGCGCAGACTGTGCCATTGAAATTTTTAGGGGGAGGGGTAGTTTGAGGGGCAATTTTTCTCTTGTTTAGGGGAGCTCTTGCTAGGAGGGTATTTGCGATATTTAGGGGAGCCTTGCTCTTAGGGGGTGGGCACCCCTAACTTCTTCCTTGGAGAAGACAAAAATTTAATTTATTCAAAAAACAAAAGCTATTTAACACACACATACACACACACAAAAAAAAATGTTACCTTCCTTGCCATTACGCATGAAAACAAAACACACGAGCATTATTTCGTCTTAAATGTCCGGAAACAGGATCTAAACTTAAATAAGATAACAATTTTTATATTCAAAGCATTGAACAAAAAAAAAAAAAAAAAAAGAAAAAAAATTGTTACAAAATGATATTTACGTCCTGTTTAACTGGAACCTTTCTAGAATAACTAATTCTGTTAGTTATTCCAGTTATTTCTGTTAGTAATTCCCTCTCTTTTGCGTAGTGAAATATTTCAAAACTCCAAGGTCAATTTGGCAGGTACCCGAACGACTTCGAAACTTACCCTTTGCAGTATTATTCTCGTACTACTGTCAAAAAAAGAAAGAAGAAGAAAAAAAAAAAAAAAAAAGACGGAAACGGTTTCTTATGGAAATAGGGACTCTGAGGAGAAATGTGCGACAAAGTGGATTTCCTTCTTAATAGTTTTCCTTAGATTATTAAGTTTAAGTGACATGCTCTGTGATTTTGTTTCCTTTTTGGTGTACCAGTTAAGCTGTTCTGTTTGTCTTTTCGCTCTTTTCTACTACTTAAAAAAACATACAAATTAAATTTAAAAAATTTTAGTATACATAGCTATTTAGAAGAAATATTTAACAAGATATTTTAACTATCGTTTTGTAGGCTAGACTGTTTCAAAAAATGCCCTATGCGATAACTTCAAAATACTTTTTAACATAATGCAGGTTAGCATAAAATAATATCCCGGTTTTAAAAATTTATATTTTATGAACTGTTACACTTACTACTATAAATGATGCATAAAAATATAGATAAACCGTGAAAGTTTTTTTTTATCCTACGTTACTACCTAAACGTGCCCGTTTCGCACTAGCGCAGTCAGAAATTCCTTCTGGAGGGCGTTTTTTGGGCACTACAGTTTTTACATTGGCAACAATGTTAATGCCAAGACCTCTGGGGCGTGTTTTTGTCCCCGTACCCCCAGCTTCTCTGCGCCTATGACGTTCCGCAACGCTGGATTGGCCGCGTAAGTGATGATGATTGACCCTTTATGGCGTTGGTCTGCCAGATCCCCAAACCTAACCCCTTGTCCTTTTTTCTTTTAATGAGGTTTCATCAAAGACAGTGTTCACACACCACCATCGCCTACAACATTGCAAGAACTGAAAGATAGCATATATGTAGCATTACGAAAAAGTGACAGTGAGACACTCCAAAATGTATAATATAGATGTTTGACGCGTTACAAAAGGTACACGAATCAAATTTTTTGTGAGTAAAAAAAAAAAAAAAAAAAAAAAAAAAAAAAAAAAAAAAAAAAAAAAAAAAATTCACAGTTTATCTTTATTTTTATGTATCATTTATAGTGCTAAGTGTAATAGTTTATGAAATATATTTTTTTAAAATTGGGATATTCTTTAATGCTACCCTGTATATATTTCTATTAAGTAATAGTATTGATGAGATTTCCAAATGAGGAAGCACTACACACGATAAAAATGCTCTATTACTTTTTTTTTTGTTTAACAACATGGTGCCATTTGAACGCACGAAGATATAAAATTCCCTAAAATATCATATCTGGAACATTTATTACTTGTTTGCCAACTGTACTGCTCCTGACTACATCTAAATGTGATCTATTGGAAATATTACACCATCGGTTAAAAAACTTATTTATTTTTTTCTTTTGCTGATCCAAACATGATGAACGCATCTTATCGAGATAAAAAATAAATCCAGGCGTTTATCTTGCATCGAACGACATCTTATTCTTTGTCAACTTTCAGAACGAAAAGTAATTCGGAAGAAGAAGAAAAAGTCTGGGGACATAAAAGGACATCATTTATCACCGCTTTCGTAAAGTGCGGCCTACGCATTTGTCCTTACATCTTAGGTTGATCCAGAGAACTTTGGAAAAAGGGGGCGGTGAGAAACTTGATTGGCTCAGAGAGAATATCCTGTCAATTTGGTTTTCGTCATTTGTTCTAAGAAAAGGTTTCTTCATTTGAGTGTACACCGCGAATAAATGGCCCTTGTCAATCATTTGATAAAACAAGTCCATCCTTTAAAATAGGGAGAGAAGGAAAAAAGAACGCGTGCCTTATTTTTAAGTTTAGCAATATTTCGGTGATGTGAAATTAAAAAAAAAAAAAAATGTACTCCTAGTATTATTTCGTTATGTGATTATTCAGAACTGAAATGTTTTAATTGCAGCAAAAACTGCATTGAATTGGTGAGAAATAAAAGACAAGCTTTGCAATCTTTATGATAACCTTGCTCTCGGCAATTTTCAATTGAAATTAATTACAGGAGGTGTTGTTGTTTCTAACCAAGAGCTGCTGAAAGAAGTAAAACTGAGACCCATCCACTTACGTAGGATGTGATCTGTCCAATGAGATATCTGCCTTCGCCGCATAAATTTAAAACGTTTGACATCTTTGGCTAATTTCTTAAATTCCAAGTTGACGTATTCAGCTCTACAACCAACAACGCACTTTCAAATTCCGATCTTCAACTGTCCTTTTCGTATCTCCCCTCCACGAAAATGGACAATTTTGAAATAAGGCGGGGTGGGGGGGGGGGGGACGGCGAGACTCAACTTTTCACGGTCATACTTTATTATGTTTAACCATTTTTGTAGGTCATCCACTCGCCGATGGCATGGATTGTCTGTCGATTATAGCTTTCGATTATATAATCAAAATGTAAATTTGAGCTACTATATATCGTTCGGTTATTTTTTTTCATTTAGAATCCTTCAAGTTATCTGTAAATATCAATTTAGAGGCGATTCATTTCATATTTATACATATATGTAAAAAGATATATATATTGTGTAGATCTATCGCACTAATTAATTTAAAATAGTTGATTAAATACTTGTTTAAAATGCTGATCTTACTTAAAACTTAAAATAAATCTTCATCTGCGGCGTAAACTCGTCCAATAAAAAGTCGAAGTTCTTCTAGGATTGAATTTTGAATATTAATAAAACAATAACATAAAAAAAAGTAAAATATAGATTATTTAAGCTTCCAAGTTAACCTTCTCAAACTCCCGAATTAATAAGATTAATGTTTTTCCTTTTGGTAATAATGTTTGAAAATCTCAAAATCAGTTCTCAAAAGATTTTCAAACCAGCTTCTCGCTCACTAACTTTTAATTTTCAAGTACAATGATGGCAATTTTTTTTACAAAGAAAAAAATCAGTTAATGGTTTACTGATTGATAATGTATGATATTGCCACTAACCTCATAATCTACCCAAAAATTTAGGTATATTTTAATTTATAGAGGACTATGAGTGAGTTTTCTGAATTTCTATTGCGTAAAATATTAAACATTAAATAATATTTAAATTATTTAATGTTTAATATTTTATGAATTATTTTAATACCTAACTAATTATGTACGATCCCTTAATTTTTAATAACCTTTTGAAGTCGAGGCCTCCTATAAACTACTACCTAACGTAACTGACAACCCACGTGAGTTGAACACTAATTTAACTAAATGCGAAATTGGTCTTTAAATCGAAACCTACTCAGTTACGTTAGGAGACCTCGACTTAAAAAGGTTATTAAAAATTAAGAGATCGTATATAATTAGTAAGATATTAAAATAATTCATCGTACGGTAATAAAAATCAGTGTTTAATTTATAATTGGGTGTTTAGTTGATTTTTGTACAGGAATTGTAAAATAAATTTGATTTATACGTTTGGGTAAAAAATCGTATGTAAGTATGATCCGTTATTTTTTACTTTTCAGTTCCTTTTTGTTTTTTGAAGTCAGTTCTTTTTTTATTTGAAAATAATTTATTTTTTGCTTTTTAGTGGAGTAAATATAAAATAAGTACGTAGGGTAGAGTATGTGGTTCACTCTTTACGTACATCTCGAGTGAGAAAGCGCAGGAGTCTGAAAACAGCTAAGATGAACAAATAAAGAAAAAAAAGCACAGCATCTCGGATACTTCCGAAGACTGTGAAGAATGCTTTTTCAAATGCGCAATTATTTGCAAAGAAAATGTCTTCATCATCAGTTTGGCTTTATTAAAGTATGCTTTCCGACAACAATTCACGAGTCACTAAAAAACTACCTAAATCGCTTTGACTTTGCCCATAGAATTTGAAGAGTTTTCTTGATTTTTCAAGGATTCCAGCTTCAGATACTGATTTGATGACCATGGGATCACCTGGGAAGTATATACCTTTTCAACCGAGAGAAAAAAAAAAAAAGAATTTTCCAAATTGGTCCATGCGTGTTTGAGTTTACAGGGGATATACATAAAAAGATTCTGATGAACTGAGAACGTCCTTTTTGAAGTCGGTTAGAAAAAGAAAAATTCTTAATGCGCATAACATTTTGTACGATCGGCACTAAAAACGGATCTTTGTTCCTCTACAGGATTTATTTGTGTGTTAATCTAGTTAGAGCCATTTAAATATCAATGATTTTCCTAACTATTTTATGTTTCACAATAATATGTGTCACGTAACTCGTGAAAAAAATCACATTTCTCTTTACTAGGCCCCGTTATAGATCAATACCACACTAGAAACTGAGTATCTACTGTGATGTTGCATATATGAAGATCAAAATACTACTAGAACAATGATACTGAATGAATTTCCTGTTCGCTTCAGAGGAGTCTTTATTCAAAAATTGCGATATGACTACGAATGATTAATGCAGGGGGAATAGTTAGGGAGGAGGGTACTCCCCCAAAGGCAGAGCCCGCTAAAAAGGAAAAATACACCTCATATGAAATTTATTTTATAATTCCAGTACAAAAATCAACTAAAGTAAACACCCAGTTATAAAATAAACACTGATTTTAATTACTATACGATGAATTATTTTAATACCTAAGTAACTATATACGATCTCTTAATTTTTTATAACCTTTTGAAGTCGGGGCCTCCTATAAACTACTACATAACGTAACTGACAACCCACCTGAGTTGAACACTAATTTAACTAAACGAGAAAGTAGTCTTTAAATCTATCCTCTCCCTCAATTTCTCCAGGATCCCTTATACCCGGACTTGAAGACCATTAGACGACAGGGAGAAGTATACCGTTTCAAACAGAAAAAGAATTTTCCTAATCTGTACAGTCGTCCTCTAGTAATCGGGGAGCATAGTACATAAAAAAATTCCAACTAAGTCTGTAAATTAATATTACCCTAACTGTAAATTAAGCTGACGGCGTCATGAAATTTTAAATCTAGAATACTAGTCAAACTTCAGAAATCGGAAATTTAATCTTCGGAGGGAGCGGCGGGGGGATTTTTGTCTTAAATTACCCTTGAATTTAACACTAAATATATTTCAAAACTGAAATATTAAAAAAAAAAAAAAAAAAAAGACTAAATGAAATTATTTATTAGCAAAAAAAAAAAAAAGTTAATTAATTCAACTTTTTCGCAGCAAAATGCATTTATTTTACCGATTTGCTACGTGAGTAAGAAATACATTAGTTAAAAAATTAAAATTAGCCGGCCGCGCCGTATAAATCAAACCCCGATGCGAGAGAAATATATAAGTATTATTCAAAACAAGATACCTCCGTCGAAAAAATACACCGTTCACGCCAAAACCACGTGACCTCGTCTGACGTATCGTGTAGTGACGAAAGCTGGTTACGTAGCCACAACGTGTGAAATTTAAAGTTTCTTAGGTTTCTCCGAGACCCCTCAACAGATCCAGACAAAATCAACGTGGAACCATCTGGAAAGCATACCCTTCCAAACAAAAAAAGAATATTTCAAATCGGTCCAGTATTCTTGAAGTAATACGAAAACACACATAAAAAGCCGCAAGCCAAAATCATAACCTCCTTTTTTGAAGTCGGTTAAAAAATAGTACTTTTGACTGAAGGAAACAACCCTGTTGTTTAATGTATTCTGCATATTTAACGGCCACTCAGTTCTTAAAAACAAACGTAAAGCTTAATAGTCGGTCCTAAACAAATTGTGTTCAATAATCTAAATGGATCCACTCTTGCAGAAAATATTCTCTAAGGGCTCATAGATGATTCTTTCTTCTCATTGAGTCATATTGAAAAGAGCAGCAAGTTTCGAGAGAGACGAATGTACAGTCATAGAAAAAAAAAACGAAACACTCGATCGTATTCAAAGACTATTGACACTAGAGACACGTGTAAGGTGTAATTGTTTCAGGAATAACAACTTCTACATAATTATGTTAAAAATTTTTTGTTAAGGGGTCGTCTTCATATTAAAACGAGCATCAACTTCAAAATTTTCAATGAGAACCCCTCTCTTTTATTACATATTTGTTATCAGCATCCTTTTTTAACTTCGTATACAAAATTTTGTTGAATTCGATCCAGCCGTTTCTTCAGAATCGAGTTTTGAAAAATTCCTCTCGTAATGTTAAAACGTATTTTGATATTTTTGCTCATAACACAAAAACTAGATTAGGCACGGCAACGATTGTTTTTTTATATCAAAATATGAATCGACCCAATAATAAAAACATCATTTACAGCACCGAAAGTGTAAATTTTATTTTTTTATGAATTATTATAATATTTTTTGAAAAAAATATGATCTGAAACATATTAAATTTTAACAGAGAAACAATCTAGAGTACCTCTTATGAGGGAATCCAAAATTTGAGCTCAAAATATTCAGTAGTTTTCGAGCTATGCTTAAAAATTCATTTTTCCCACTTTAGGGGACCGTATACTTTTTTAAAACAGAAATTACGAAAATTAGTTTTCTTCGTAAAAAAAGAAAAAAATTGTTCAACAAAATAAGCAAACCAATTATAACTTTTTTTTCCACATTAGAGTTACTTCTATGAATTTTTTTAAATGTATAAATGTATTCGGTGTCTCTGCAGATGAACAACACAATATTGCAACCGTCAGTTTTTTTGTGGATATTGTTCAAACGTCAATGTATAAATAATGCGAAACACTACTTCATTGTCTAATAAAAGAATACTTAATGTAACTTTTAAAATTAAAAGTTACACTTAAAATACTTCTGTTTTTTTTTCTTTCTGCGTTTAGCCATTGTTTTTGCAAAACAATAACTCAGAAAAAAAATTAACATGCACAACTTTTCATAGAAACGTACAATAAAATCTCATTGTCTTGCTAGTCATATCGCAATAGGCAGTGTAGAATTAATGGCTCTTCCCGGAGATAATTTGCTAAAAGGAAAAACTATTGAAATGTCTAAATCGGGAAAAAGCACTCGAAAAACAGCCGACAGCGTAAAATTTCCTCTTTAACAGTATCCAGATGGGTCAATAGGTAATATTTGCTCTTAGATAAGTTTGCTGGTTTTTAGGAATCATTTTTTTTTTGTAAAGTGTTTGAATAATTTTCAATGTGTTAAGATCTAGGAGAAGAAATGTCAGTCGCATTAGTGGGCCGCGTGCTTTGACCCCGTATTATGCACGAAAGTAGTAGTTGTGGTTAATTGAGAACTTTTTTTTTTTTGACTCCGTCAAAGATTTAACAAAACATTAATTTGGGGTGTTAGATTAAATTGAGTTTTTGTCTATTCTTAATTATAATTCAAATACTATTTTTCTACTTACTTTCTCTGTCATTGTCCGTGCATTTCACATTTAGTCATTCTCTCAAGACAAAGATAAAATTTCAAATTATTTTCTTCTTTTTTGAATAACATGGAAAAATATCGAAAAAGAAAGTTATAATAAATTATTGTTATCAACTACTGAACGCGTATCTCATTAAATGCATATTTTTCAGAATCCAATATCTGAATATTCGGCTCCAACTTTCTGCCACTAATTCTGCTTTCTCATCTTATACTTTAAGCACGCAACGTGCCACACAGACCAGCTTCGCGGGCTGGCTGTGGCCCGCGTCTTCACTGCAATATCAATGCGCGTTGGTTACCACATTCGAAGGCTGCTGTTGGTCCGAACAATGAGCACAACAGCCCTGAATTAAGTTTAATCAAACAATGAAGCTGATGTCATGTCATTGAAGCTGAGAGTGCCTAGAAACTGGTGGATGAAGAAAATTTATCTCACCAGTGAGAGGCCGTAAACATACAGCAGAAAAATTTACTTTACCTACCAGTTTGTTCGCACTTTCAGCTTCAATGAGGTGACTTCTGCATCGAGCACGATTAGTTCCGATTCCAGTCTGCGAAATCCGCAGCAAGGACAAAATTGCATCCTCTGGAACGATTAAATCGCCTGTCGGGTATGCTGCGTGTTGTTTTGCTACAAGTGCGACAGCCTAATGCCTGATACACTAGAAAATGTTCGTTTGCAAGTATATGGTGCGTGAAAGAAAATTAAATAATGTTACACTTTGCTTGCATGTGCAAAATTACAAAATCAGAGAAATGACAAGAAGTATGATTTCGGTTCACTTTGGTTTAAGCTAAAATAATTTTTTTCTTTTTACATTACGGTTTGGACCATCTCAAATCTCGTTGCTAGAAACAGAATTGGGAAATTACTTTCCTAAATTACTTTTAAGAAACATTGCATGTTTAATTAAAACCGTCAATTGTGTTATGCTTTTTTAATAATACCACGCATTATGATCTTCCGCATCAAATTTGGATTTGAAACAAATTCTCGTTTTTTTATTACAAAAAAAAAAAAAAAAACCGCTAGAACAATTACTGTGTTTGTCCACTGTGTTAATTCATATAAACGAATTTTTCCTATATAAAGTTCGAGTATGAACGGTTTGCTCATTAACGGGTATTTATATTCTCCTGTTTCTTTTTTATTTTTTAGATTGTTACTTCGTTCATTTTATGTATTTAGAGCAAATTTTTACGGAATAAACGGACCTTGCTTCGTTCGAGTCTCCAATCTATTTAATGCTGCGTCTTCCCACGTTCTGCCAATGTTCTGCGAAATTAAAAACGTGCAATTTCATTTTACATCAAAGACTTTCTATTCTTTCCAAAATAAACCTGTAACATACGTGCAATACATTTATCATATTTACATCATGACTCTAGGTATAAGGTTGGATATTTATATTTCTATGAGTCTTGAATGAATATATAAGCAATAAAATAGGTTCATATTAGGAAAAGTTAAAAAGTTCCATTACTTTTAATTTGTCATTACTCGATTTATTAAACAACGGTCTATACGATGGACCAGTCAAACCCCATCCGTCTTTCTTAAGTTAATCCAGATAGACAAAAATCAGTAAATATTTTAACCTTTTTTCAAAAAAAAAAACAAAAAGTTTTCGACCGTAAATCGCTTTGTGGCGCTACATAATCGGCCAAAAAGTGTCGAATTACGGAAAAAAAGAGAACTTGAAAAAAACATGAATTGAGCTTTATTCCGTTACTTTATAAGCCGTGACCTTGAAAGATGCGTTTTCAAATGTGGTGACGGTCCCTAAAACGTTTTTCTTTAATAACTCCTGTTCTACTGCTCAGATTGCAATGAAATTTCGTACCATGGCTGCATTTTGCTGTCTAAACATAATTATGTAGCAAAAAGTAGGGGTTCCTATTGGAAAATCAAGAGTTGGTGCTAATTTTGCTTTGTATATGGTACCTTATCAATATTTGACCTAAGTAGTTTTAAAGTAAATTTTAAACCAAGTCAGATGACACCTTTTTTTTCTTTCTAGCATGTATAATGACAGAATAATTAAAAGTGTTTCGTTTTTTTTCTATGACTGTACCAATTAAAAATGATTTGGAGGCGTTTAGTTATTGAGTGAGTCGAAAAATTAAAAGGCGTAACACATAATGAGTCTGAGGGATCTCTCAATAGTTAACGTAATGGAATTGGTGGTTATGTGTTTATATTTGTATTTGCATTCGAAAAGCATCCAATTATGTAAAAATGGGATCATTTCCAATATTTTAAAAGTATTTTTTTCCGAAAGAACATACTTAAAAACATAGGATCTGACCATTTTTTAAATAATTTGTTTAAGTTGAATGTCTTAAAAAATTACTTAAATCGGTGATCTTTTATTGTTTACATTTCTTGCCGATGACATCACAAATGATGAAATGCCATTCTGTTTTCCCATTCACAGAGCAAAATATTTAATTCGCAACTTTACTCACATGTATTGGCAACGATATGGTTGATAGCAAGAGTAGAGCGCAATTTTAATTCGCTTCTTGATTATCATAACGTAGAAAGATGCGCCAAAAAGCATCATTTGTGACGTCATCAAGACCACGCCCTGTTTGAAAAAGCGGACATTTAAAAAAATTAATTAAAAAATAACTGTTGGGAAAATGAAAGAATTTTTTTGGGTTCATGTTATTATTGTTATTTTTTTTTTTGCTTATTCTATCAATTTGAGTGACTAAAAGTACTACTTTTGACTGAAGGAAACAACTCCATTGAAACAAATTGCTCAATAAAGTGTCTCGAGTTTCATTCGGGACGAAATGTCGATGTGTCAGACTGTGAATGAACTTGACATACATCATTGTTCGTAGTTTGGAATGAAGCAGATTTTGGTGATTGTTGATTTTGGCGATATAATATTGCATATCGACAAAAATCCGATACAAAAGTATTCTTATTTGATCGATTTTCAAGAGTTGTCAATGATTACTTCGCAAGCGTGTTTCGGAGCTTTTGATAAAATTTCAGCAAATTAAATAAAAAAGAACTATAAAATAAGGTTTAAATTGCTACAATTATCTGTGTTTTCTGGTCAACAATGGACGCTATCTACTGGGGTTGAGGGTTCACCCACTGGATTTACGGATAAATTTCAACTATCAAAATATCATCAAACAGGCAATTGCTTTGTTCATATTTAGAAGTAATTTTCACCGTCATACCTTGACGGGCGATTTTCTAGTCATTAACAATCGTATTGGTGTTACTAATAAGTCAGTATAAAATATAGCATTAGAATATTGCAAATCCTAAACGCATTCATAGATAATGTCAAAGAAATTTCACCTTAAGCTTAATTATTATTGGTTTTTACACTCAAAATATAGTCTTTCAGAAAGTACATCATTTTTGACCATAGTGTAGAAACGTATGCTGAAATATATTGCAGTAGCTTAAAGCTCCTGTTTTAGCAATACTCCACTAGATAAAATAAACAACGATTTCAAATTAATTATCCTCTATGCAAATATAGCTTTTTTATGAATCTTTCAATTAAATACGCCAACTTGCACAACTAACGTAAGATAAAATAATTATTCATTAGTTAAAGTTTTAAGGCTTAAGATTTTATTTCCTTGAACTTTAGAAACTTTTCACATTATTTCAGGTATACTACTTAAGGACTTTTTTTGTAAAACCAATTAAAGTTAAAGGTATTACAGAAGTTTTCTTTTGCGGTACGCAGAATAGCGATTAAACTGTTTAAAGGAAAAAAATGAACCAACGATTCTTGACCCTGATGCTACTTATAATGTATGTAAAGTGTGTCTACTCTTATTCAGTGAAAAAAAAAAAGTGTGTCGTATTGTATGCGTACCTGTGCTCATTTCAATCAGAGTTATATTAGTGAACGCAAGTTGGAATTGTAAAAAAATGTTTGTTTCTTTGCTTTGAAACTTAGTCTGTAAAGAAAACACATTTACAGAATTCATTTAGTATCCTAGATGAAGACTAAACACAATTTTTGCCGTCAAGACTCACGATGGAAGTGAAACGTTTATCTTTTCTTTTTTTTTTTTCACGTTCTGAACTACGTTCTCACGTTTTCTCTCACGTCAAGCTCTTGTTCTTTCTGCGCCTGATTTAGGCATATTCACAAAAAAATTATATATTTTAATGTAGAAAATAGATTATAAACAACGAGAAAACTAAACAATACTCGAAATCCGCTTTTTAATTGTAGCTAAAAACAATTACCCTTAAACTTACGTTTTCTGTTTTTAATTACCCCTCTGAAAACACAAAATTAGTTTTCACTGGCTTGACTTTTTAGTTACCTTTGAAAAATGTACAATCGGTGTTTATTGAACAATCCCTGTAAATACCACGAACGTAGGCAGATATTAATTTTCGAGTTCCCAACAAAAATTTTCATATCACGTGGAAAAAGGTGATTTTTTTATGGTAACTGACTGACATCACGAGACTATATAATGTAAAAAAAAAACTAACCTTTTTTCTTTTAGTAAAAAAAAAAAAAAAAAAAAAAAAAAAAACGCTGATTGCTACATACCAAGTTATCACAAAAGTCGTCCAGAAAGGAGATTGGCATCTGTTACGGCATATTTTCAACAAACGGTGATTTAAAATTAAGTTCTCCATCAGTATAAAATAAGTTTCCGACTAGGTGAAATAAAAACAGAGACATCAGAATGAAGGAAAATTCTCTACATAGTCACCATTAACAGCAACACATCTGTTCAATTTTTCTGTCCATCTCTTCATTCTGTCCATGAAGATAGAGTACAGTTGAACAGTTGACTGTGTGACGGCAGGCATCCGTTTAAAAAACATTGACAAATTAACGTCTCTTTCAATTTTGAGAGCAACCAAAAGACAAACGTTGCTAAATCTGGGTAGTAAGGAGGTTTTGAAACCAATGTGAATTTTAGGTCTTTCCATAACATCCTGTGTTTGTGCACTAAAATGAAGTTTTGCATCGTTACGGTGCAAAGGGAAACAGGTTTCTTTCCTGTCTGGCGGATGCCTTGCTTGAGTGATCGTAAGGTTGCACAGTGCCTATCGCAATTCACTATAAATCCTTGAGTCAGATATCCCGGGGAGAGCACACCATTTGCATCCCAAAAGACGGTAAGTTTTTTGCTGGTGGAACATATTTCTGAATTACTTGACACTCGGAGAACCAGGATACAGACAACCCTCACTGTTAACTGTTTCATATGCCTATGAAATTCGATTTAATACCATATAGTATCAAAAACTTTTATCAACTACCGCTGCTTTGTACGAACATTGGTCAGAAAACTCATTGCTCATGGCCACCTCCACTTACAGGTATCAACGATGAACAGAAACTACGCAGGAATTTTACGACAATTATATCAACTACAGAACGCATGCGCAATCGTGTCTCTCTGCCCACTAGTTGCGACACCACGCGGTAAATCTTACTTATCAATCACCCTTCGTAGTATAGAATAATTGTGCTAGTAATGTTTTTCAATAGAGATGATTTTCCGAAATGTAAGTTAGGGGTTCTAGAATCCGTATAAAAAGTTAAGTTTTGCATTTTATGACTCACTTTTGTTTTGCTCCAAGCGTTCAATATGTTAACTCTGTATCTGATTTTAACATTTTTGCAGTTGGAAGTATGCACCTAGAACTAACGGTTGCGAGAATAGAGGTCTTTTTGGTTTAACGAGAACATTCCCTACAGTCTACTTACTCTCTTTAGAACGATGCTCGCCATTATTGTGACTCTTCCGTTATAATGATCGATGCATGAAGACCATTTGCTCTTTTACAGTTGTATTTTAACACTGGTTAGAGCATTGAAATTTTATCACTCATTTCAATATAACGTCAAAAATTAAGGAGTTTTATTTATTTATTTTTTTTAAACTCATCTCTCTCTTCAGAAAAATAGTATTTAACTATCTCATGCGTCTGTAGGTAAAATATTTCAATGGGATTGTTTCCTTCAGTCAAAAGTACTGCTTTTAGTCACTGAAATTGATAGAATAAGCCAAAAAAAAAAAAAAAAAAAAAAAAAGAAAATAATAATAAGATGGAGCAAGAAAAAGCTTTCATTTTCCCAACGCTTAATTTTTAATTAATTTTTTAGAATGTCCGATTTTGAAAATAAGGCGTGGTCTTTATGACGTCACAAATGATGTACTTTGGCGCATCTCTCTTACCACGTTTCCACGTTCTGATAATCAAGAAGCGAATTAAATATTGTTATCTGCGAATGGCATCAGTGAATGTCATTTCATCATTTGTGATGTCATCGGCAGAAGCGTAAACAAAGAAATCGCACCAAGTGAAATAGTTTTTTCAAAAATATTAAACTTAGTCGAATTATTTAAAAAATGGTGAGATACTATGTTTTTATGCGTGCTCTTTCAGAAAAAAAATACTTTTACAATTTCGGAAACGACCCCATTGCCAGGAGTTATTTAATGATAAAAATGTTAAAGAATCGATGAGAACTGTGCAGAGACGATAGACATAAGGATTTTTTTTTTTTTTTTTAACGAGAAAGTAAAAAAAGAAAAAGTGAAAAGCTTCTAAAACAGTGTCGAAATAAAAGGTGAAACTTTAATATCTTGAAACAAAATCTCAAACAGATCAGACGAAAAACATGATCTCTAAATTAAAAAAAGAATTTCTTTGTGTCTGTTGTTTTTAGTGCACTTTGTAGTCAAATGATTGTTTTAAAGTTATATGCAATTAAAGGCAGTAGTTATTATTTTCTATCAACAATTATTTGTTGTTTTTTCAGTTCCTTGATTATCTTTTAACATAAAGCATGACTTGGTAAAATATACAGTTCAAAATATGAGAAAAAACAAGAAATATATTATACATTAGAGTTTTATCTACTTCTAGATTCTGTTAGGACGATAAGAGTATATATATATATATATATATATATATATATATATATATATATATAATATATATATATATATATATATATATATATATTATATATATATATATATATATATATATATATATATATATATATATATATATATATAATATATATATATATATATATATATATATATATATATATATATATATATATATATATATATATATATATATATATATATATATATATATATATATATATATATATATATATATATATATATATATATATATATATATATATATGTGTGTGTGTGTGTGTGTGTGTGTGTGTGCGCACACCGCGAAACCTCTGAAGAACGACACTTTCTTTCGATCTATGACAACGGCCACTAGAAAATAGCCCCACCAACTATGGGTAAAAGCAAATTCTTTTCTTTTTGCTCTTATCAGATTCCTAGAGTTGCCTTTTATCTTCCCTGACCTTTTACTATTATAAAGGACTATGCAATTTTGTCTGGCAGACACATTAGCTCTTATCAAAACTATAAAAACTAATAGAGTTTGCTGTGATGCTCCGATGGCATTTTGGTGTAACAGTCTTTCTGTTTTGAATGCCATTTGCTGTGTGCTACATATGAATAACGCATTCTCTGGGTAAAGAGAGAATACTAGCGTTAGTTGGGGTAAAAGGCTACTGGGGTAAGTGATCCACTGACTAAAAAACCTATACTGAAATGTATAAAAATGAAACGGTTTTTATTCTTTTTTATACTGTCACATTTCATTGCAGTGATTGGTTTTTCATACATTTGCATTCATATGTAACCTTTTTTTCCGGGCCATAGAACTTACGTCAATTAAAGTTTTCCGAAAAATATTTTTTTGGGGAGTTCAAGCAACATTTTTCAAAGAAGTACTTCCAGTTAAGTCTTTTTACCTTTTTAACCTCCTTACGGTTGGACAGTGGGTGGGAAGAAAAAACAACTGCTTTTTTTTTTTTTTTTTCAATGATGGGTAGAGCAGAAAAGGAGAAAAGTTCACATAAAAAATTAGAATTTTTCTGACAATTCCTTGATTTGCCGCAACTGGGTTGAAGTTTAAAAAAAAAATGCTCTTTTTTCATGTTTTTAGCCAAAATTAGTAAAAATGTTTTTATTTTCGATGATGAGTCGGGCGGAAAAGATGTCATTGGAGGCACTAAACTCCTATAAAAATTTTGGAGTGTGTGGTAAAGCTCTTTACTTTGCTACAAATGAGTAGAAGTTATGTCAATTTTCAGTTTTTTTTAACGTTTTCAATAAAAATTCTAAAACAGTAAAAATTTTGTTTTCGCCATATTTCTCTGCCATAATTCTATAGTTTTATCACATGTGATGCACTTTTAGATGCGTGGTGTGTCATAAATTAAATACCAATTGCGTATAAAGCTTTAAATTTGAGATATGCTATTAAAAAAACGTTTTGCATCTGCGTTCAAAATTAAAACTAAACAACACATAACTCAACCAAAGAACTGAACTGAACTGAATTTCTAAAATTGTGTCAGATGCTATATTTATTGATGTTTCTTGTGACGAAAGAGATTTCGTGATTTGAGGTTGACTGACATTGGTTGAGAACCAAACCGAGCATATCGTCGTATTCAGTTAACCTGAATTTTAATTTTGGAAATTTAAACCTTAAACACTTGAATTTCTTGATCCTTGTTTCTTCTTTTATATTTGCTATCTATTTATTCAATTAATATTCATCACAATGTTTTCATACCTTGGTTTTCGTCAGTTTCCATTGCTATAATAGCATTGTTGTGAATTCTTAGGAAGGCCTATTTACTTTTTTAAATCCCTTTTGTTTAAGAAATGACTTAAAGAAACGACCCTCCCTGGTCTTTTCTTTAGGCGAATCATATGAGCAAATCAATTCATATTACGAACAGTGCTAGACATCGATGGCGTCTTTGGATTTCGAGGTATTTAAGTGCAAGCAAAGAATTCTGTAGGCAGCTATGAGTCACTTAGTCTACGTGATAGGCCCTGGTTAGTTGTCTTGTAACTCTGCAGAGCACATTTCAGCTGTAAAAGTTGCACAGCTATCAATTATGTGTTTTTGGTCTGTGCTCAAATTTTCAGCATTTTCATTTTCTTTTGCCAATGTAGAAATACATGACAGGGGTAACCTAGAATGATAGCACAAGTAGGTTTTTGCATGCCATCAGCTTGGGTTCGATTGGTCATTGGTCCAGAAAGTTCTTAAGTTCAGTACTTTCTCTATCTAATTTATCAGGTAACAGACCGGGAGTTCGTTCGTATGAAAAATGTAAACCAAATGTTGCAGTTCTATTTTTATTTCCTTCTTTATTTCAACACCTGCAATGACACCGTTGTTTTCTATTTTTGTTTTCATGTTTTTACGGGAGTGCCGTTTCACGCGACTGTTTTTAGTTAAGAGATAATAACTTCATTCTTATTTAAAAATATTTAACAATGATTAAGAATGAATTCTGCTTTTCTCCCGTTGGTTTTGAATGCTAATCAAACAGAGAGCTGCACTAAGTTTTCTAATATTTTAAATTTAAAGCGTTATACGCAATAAGTAGTTAATTTATAAAACACCACGCATCTAAAGATGCATCACATGTGATAAAACCATAGAATTATGGCATAGAAATATGGCAAAAACAAAATTTTTACTACTTGAGAATATTCATTGAAAACGTTAAAAAAACTGAAAATCGACAAAACTTCTACTCTTTTGTAGCAAAGAAAAGAGCTATACCCCCCACCCAAAATTTTTGTGGGAGTTTAGTGCCTCCAATGGCACTTTTTCTGCACGACTCATCATCGAAAATAAAAACATTCTATTTTTACTAATTTTGGCTAAAAACATGAAGAAACAGCATTTTTTGGAAACTTCAACCCAGTTGCGGCAGATCAAGAAATTGTCAGAAAATTTCTATTTTTTTATATGCATTATTTGCTCCACCAATTTCACCTTTTCCGCACTACCCATCATCGAAATTAAAAAAAAAGTTGTTTTTCGGCCCACTCTGTTGGACAGTCCCAGAATTGCATGTTAAATGGACGAAATATCTCGTCAAGAACTGCAAGGTAGTTATGTCAATCAAACTTTGGAATTTTTACACGGAGAAATATTATTCATGAGTGTCAAGATTAGGGGCCACTACTAACTAGTAAATTTTCCCTAATAGTGGTTTATGGGACCCTTAGTAACAGTACGACTTCAAAATGAAAATGAACTCTGCTGAAGAAATTTATTTATTGTAGAAAAAAAAAAGTGTAAGAATACCAGCATTAATGGGTGCAATGTTACACAAATTCTGAAACGTATAGTATTGTTGTTTTAAATATTCAAATTGTTGGAGGAACCTTGCACTGTGGTTTCTGTAGAACTTAAAGCGCATGCGTAAAGATCAGAATGGATGCAGAGCATGTAAACTCTTATTAGCGAAATGGAAACCAGACTTAAAACCGCGGTAAAAGCTCTTGCTTTGCAACCTGTCTATGAGATTCGCATTGAGGGTTTGAATACCACTCAGGTTATTTCTTCTCTTATTGCAAAAAAAAAAAAAAAAAATCTTGTTTGTATAATAAAATAACTAAATAATTGGTGTATATTGGTTGTAAAAAGCATGAACTTGATAAATATTGAATAAACGAATATCTAAAAGCAAGATCTGTAGAGAAGGGGTTTCTAGGATCCTTAATACTGTTATAACGAATTTTCAAGTATTGTAATCAACTAATTTATTTTTGTACTTTCAATTTAAAAGGTATAGAGCGAAATTATTACGAGATTACTTAATATATCTGGACAATTTAAATTGTTGAATGGTTTACTTGAAGTATAAATCTACTTACAATTGAAAATGAGTACCCATTCAAGAAAGTCAGATAAAAGCTTATTATTTTTATACTAATTTGTAACCTTTCAAGCAATTTATCTGGAAGCATACAGAAAATTCTTTTGTAACCTTATGTAGAAATTAGCGAGACGTTACGTTATAGTTACATTACCATGGTGTAACCTTCCACAATCGGTGTGTATCTTTACGCCAGTTATATCAGTTAAGTTACTTCAGAGCAGTGGTAGCAGCTAAGCTGCCACCTTTTTTATGGAGTAAGTTTACACATTTTTACTTACTTTTACACTAAAGGAAGTATTGTATTCGCGAAAAATATTTCACTCAAAAATCGACCTTAATTTCCATTTTGCACACCCACAACAAATGTTGAGTTTTTTTTTTCGACTCGAACACACGTGGATAAGTGCCTAAGAACGTATAGACACGCGAAATAACCATTTTGACGAATCCCGAGTTAATTATAACGAGTTTTCTCGTGACGTCTGTATGTACGTATGTATATATCTGCCGAAGTGCGTATGTGCGTACGTTCGTATGTATGTCGCATAACTCAAGAACGGAATGTCCTAGAAATTTGAAATTTGGTACGTAGACTCCTAGTGGAGTCTCGTTGTGCACTTCCCCTTTTGGTTGCATTCGGGTGATTCTAAAGGGCTCTTGGGGGAAATCACTGTTAATTTCGATATAAACTGAAGTGGTGTTATAATTTAGCGGATACTTGGCAATATATCGCCATTCATTTGGTCGCCAAGTTTTGTCGCGACAAATATGGCGATTTTTGTTTTTGTTTTTTGAATCTGGTTTCAATTTGGCCACTGTTGGTGACATTTAGAGAGTAACTATTGAATCACATTCAAACTGCCAATAATGAGAAAATAACATTAATTGGAGTAAACGGAAGTTATGTGATGCACTCATCAGCTCGTTTTCTACAGTCTATGGATGACGTACAAGATAATTATGAAAATCTGTAGTTGGGTCAAACCTAACCATGCAGTTTCGAAATTCTGTGATTAGGATTTGAGTAGCCTTCATAATGCTAACACGTTAGGTTTTCCCCAACTGTAGAAGAAATTTGCAGTTCAGCTACAAAAACTGCAAAAGTTGGTGTTTATTTATGTGGGATACTTGCATCAAAGAAAACCATGAAATACTATTTACTCTAATTTTGGAAGTTGATGTTGCAAATGAAAAAAAAAAAATACTGTTGAATTTGAAAGAAAGGATAGAAATAGCTACTTTTTGTTGGCTTGATGCTGAGTTTGGATTTATTACTGAAGAGGTAAAGATAATAATTCGCCCCCAGTCTCAGTCAACTTTAAATAGATGGTCCCGCATTTAGTGTTTCTGATTTCTTTTTCTACTTATAAGGTTCGTTAATTTACGGAGATTGATCCTAACCAACTGTATTATGCATATTCAACACTGTTTCATATGTAAAAGTAAAATATACACGCCTGAAAGTTATCAATAAATTTCACAGATGATGTTATTTTATTTTTTGTTTCCTAATTTTCCGTAAAATAAAATTAAACGTCAGTATCTCATAAATGTATGCATTTAAGAAATAATAATAATAATAATTACATACTTTGTTAAGTAAGACCCACTTATCCCTTTTTCAGATATAGGGGAACGTTGCAGTCAATGGACCGGTTCCATGACTAGACCGCGAAGATATTTCCCGTACCAGAGTTTGTGCAGACGCGTAATCAGCTTTAGTACCTTCTTCTGTCTGAAAATGGTCCACTGCAGAGTCGTCAAGTTGCTAAAATTACTTCATCACATTGTTAATCGGTCAGATAAGATTTCTACTATTATCTTACTAACTAATGAGATTTTCTTTTAGTTATAACATGATTTGACTATCACTGATCAATTAAACGTGAA
Source organism: Uloborus diversus (assembly GCF_026930045.1). Classification (NCBI taxonomy): domain Eukaryota; kingdom Metazoa; phylum Arthropoda; class Arachnida; order Araneae; family Uloboridae; genus Uloborus; species Uloborus diversus. The sequence continues at coordinate 70,807,474 of NC_072731.1, read as the reverse complement.
CATTGATTTAAAAGAGTGTCTTTTCAAGTACAATTCCCCATACTTCATGTTTCATCACGATTCATCACTGCAGTAACTCCTATAAGAATATTCAAAATGACACAGTTGCTATCATTGGACCGCTAGGTGTTTTCACGAATGGACCTCCTGACAAAGTGGTTCATTCATGGAAAATACAAATGCAAATGTGACGACCAGCAACAGGCTCTGGGCCCAGCTAGGCTGGTCCTAGTCAATTAATTAGTCCCCAATGAAGATCAATGGCCCTCTTAAAGCGATCCACTCCCTTGCTCATGACCGCCTCTTCCGGTAAGCTATTCCAAGTGCCCACGACCCTGCTAAAGTAGTAGTTTTTCCTGATTTCCAAGTTAGCCTGAGATTTAAATAGCTTAAAACAATGACCCCTTGTCCTGCTTTCCCCGCAAAAATTTAATCCATTTACATTTTTCATTTTGATAAATTTAAATAACTGAATCATGTCCCCTCTGACTCTCCTTTGCTCCAGGCTATACATGTTAAGCCTATTAAGTCTGGTATCATAATCTAAATCTGAGAGTCCCCTTACTAATTTAGTTACCCTTCTTTGAACCCTTTCCAATACAAAAATATCTTTCTTCAGATAAGGCGACCAAAACTGAACAGCATACTCCAAATGAGGTCTTACTAAACTCCTATATAAAGGCAGAAGAACTTTCTTTGATTTGTTTGAAATAGATCTATTGATAAACCCAAGCATTTTGTTGGCTTTGTTACTAGCAATACTGCACTGTTGACTAAACTTGAAGTCCTGATTAATAAAGATACCCAGATCCATAACATTTTCTGCCTGATTTATGACTGAACCATGTAAACGATATCTCATACGTTTATTTCCATGACCTAAGTGTAGCACTTGACATTTCCCTACATTAACTGCCATACCTCATTTATCTGCCCACTTAGTAATATGATCTAAATCCTTTTGCAGCTGTTTTACTTGTTCTTCATTTTCGACAATCCCCATAACTTTTACATCGTCAGCAAAACAATTCATGCTTCCAGAAATATTTTCATTGATGTCATTCATAAATATAATAAACAAAAGAGGCCCTAACACTGATCCCTGAGGAACCCCACTTAAAACATCACTTCAATTAGAATGATTTCCTCTCCCAACTACTCTTTACTTCCTACCAGTAAGCCAATTTTTAACCCAAAGTAAAGTTTTTCCTCCTATTCCCATGTCGGCTAACTTGCTGAGAAGAGCAACATGCGGTACCTTGTCAAAAGCTTTTTGAAAATCAATATAAACAACATCCACACATTTTTTGTTATCTAAAGCTGAGGTAACCTTGTCGTAGAAATGCAATAAATTAGTAGTACAGGATTTACCTTTCCTGAAACCATACTGCAAACTAGTCAACAGACTATTAGTCTCTAAGAACTTCATGATCTTAATTTTGATCAAAGTTTCGAAAATCTTACAAATCACCGAAGTCAAACTTACAGATCTATAATTCCCAGCAATACCTTTAGACCCCTTCTTGAAGAGTGGCGTTATGTTAGCCAGCTTCCAGTCCTCTGGCACCGTCCCCGAGTTATAAGAAGCATTGAAAATATTCAAAATAACATCCACTAATTCCTCTGCACATTCAACTAAAATTTTTGGATAAATATTATCTGAGATTATAAATAAAATCTCAAGCATTGTCGTAACTTCAGTTCAATAACCTTTGAAAATTACTCAATTAATTAAAAAATAAATATGATAATAATGAAAAAAAGTTTCTCAGTAATTCATGAAAACTCTTTTACTTTATTATGATTTCAACTCAACATTTTTTATGAAATTGATTCAAAATTTAAACCATAGTAATACAGTTTCAAATATTTTTGCTGTTCAAGAAAACTGCAAAATTAGTAATACATGGCCAGCGGACAAGAGAGAGCATGTAACATGCTACAGTAGTTTGGCATGGACCTTAACGAAGTCTGTCAACAATATAGAGTCCTGAAATCAATTTTAAACAGTCGCATGGAAGATAAAAGGAATAGAAATCAGGCCCAGATCTATAATTTTTCGGCCCCAGCAAAAGCTCTGTAGGCCTTCCTCCCCAGAGGCTATTCGTGCGTATTTGTAGCGTTGATAAGTCACAGTGCTAGTTTTTTTTTTCATTTCTTTTTCCAATTTATTGGACCGTTGGACTCCCCGGACTGTGGGTATGCAGACGGGCCTGATAGAAATAAACAATGAAGAATAAAAAACATTTAACTGAACATGAAAATATTTAAAGCGCAAACATACACACACCCATACATAAACATATATTTCGCCTTTAAGCAATGTAAATACTTGTATTTTCTTGCATTATTAAAAGTACAAACCTTTTTATTTGTAACCTAAAATTTTGAGTGTGATAGAAACAAGTTTTTGCCAATATCTGCATCTTCAACTAACGGCCATCTCTGAAGTGAACAGACAATAAATTTTGAAATTTTAATGATCAGTATTATTACGTCAAAAATGTGCCAGTAGGAGAGAGTTGTACTTTTTGACACTTTTCATATTTCAATTTTTAACATCAATTATTTAAATGAGACTAAAAATCTAAAAGTTACATTAAAATACCCCAACTTATTTCTATGCATTATATTTTTTGCAATTCAGACAGTCTGAAAATAAAATATTTGCCAGCCATTTAAAGAAAGAGTTCCAAGCTGTAACAAGGCACAACACTCTATTGTACCTTGGGACACATTCTGTTGTTCCATGGGACGCTCGTCATGATTCAGAAAACAGCCATATAGGGGAAAAGGGGGCACAAGTGAACATTTTTTTTTCATTTCTTTATTTTTCAAAAAATATTATCAATTTCTGAATGCAAAAGTGTTTCCATGATTGAATACACTTTTCTTTGTGTCATGGATTTTTTCGGGATTTTTTAAAAAAATAATTTCTTTAATGGTACTTTTGAAAATCGTCAGCAGTTGTTCACATGCGCTCTAGAGAGGAGCACATGTGAACAGGCCTGGGGCACACATGAACAGGGGCGGCAAATAGGGGGGTCAAGAGGGGGCGGTTGCACCACCAAATCTTTTGAACAGAATGATAGAAAATAGGTGTATTCAATTTATGCAAGTCGGAAATCCATGTTCATTAAAAAAAAAAGTCTCGCTGGTTCTCAGTAGCTATTTGATGAAACTCGACACATTCCTTGACTAGAAAAAGTATTTTTCGTTATTGGGATGATGATTTAGAAATTCATGAAATATTTTCCGGCCTTTTTTGAACATAGAAGATTGATAGAGAACCATGGTTAATTTTAACTAAAGAAGACATTTCTTCAAATATGTAAATATTTCATACTTGTGTGCCCAGTGTAACGATGTATGTCCAATATGAGAGGCTCGTGCAAAGTGGTGTTGCTGCATGATTTTCAGAAGAAAATTCCTTGATATTTTACAATCACTTTTACGCTCATTTTTTAAGTGTATATTTATTTTATGAGTGTTCATCGCTTTCTTCTTCTAGAAACACGTTTCAGCTGCTCAATGCATTATATGTTTTCATAGAACCGTATTAAAAATGCATGTGATTATTGAACTAAAAAGAAACATATCAACAAATACCTTTTTTGGGGCTCTATAATTATGCAATCTCGGAGTGACACAAGTTGGTCTTCAAGAGTTAAAACCATAAATACATTTCTCTATAACTTCAAAGCAGCGATTCGACGACTGGAAGAATTATTGCAAAACAATTATTTCATTGATGAAAAAGCTCATGCCCTTTAGCATATATGACTACGTTAGAATTTTTATTCAATTTCTTTGTATTGAGGAAAGTTTTTGAAAAATGTTTTACTCTATCAAAACATCTTCAATCCGCTACCCTTAATTTTCGGACTATTCAAGCCACAGTTCAATCTAACAATTGATCTGTGCACCATACTACCATACTTCAATCGACAATTGAAACTGAAAATAACATTTTACATATAGATATATATTTCAACCAAGCGTGAAACTTTTCAAAAAAAATTCTTCCTCCGAGCTAATTATAAAAAGACGAAAAAAAAGAAAAAAAAAAAAAAAAAGAAAAAAAAATCCACATGATGATGTCAGGTCAAAAATTGATTTTTTAATATTTTGTATAAAGTAATCGATTCAGTTTCGAATGAAATTAACACAAGATTTGATGATAATTATTTTTCTGTATGGTTGGCTCTATATTATCTGGATTGGATTTTGAAGACGAAAAAAAAATGTTTCAATTATGAGTATTCAATTTTTAGCATAAGGCAAGAAAAATTACAAGCACTATACCGACAGACCGGTTATCACATCCAGAGACTGCAGTTTGGTCCTTGTTATGAACTCATCATTCTGGAATAGTGAATAACAGAGCTGGAGGCAGATGACATCTCCTTGAAGCTGAGAGCGCCGATGAGACTAGATTATTCAATGATGAAAAATTAAGCCCCTTACAATTTTTGAAGTTGCCTGGGTGGTTTTGAATAGCTAGACGTAAAAAATGTTTTCATACATAACTTTGTAACTTCAATTATTTTTTAACTATTCCTACCAGCTCAGCCAGTGGAGGAAAATTTTTTTATGTCTCAGGAGGTTAGAGAATTATTTTCGAAGCATAATAGGCAAAAAATTCCAGCGAAGTCATATATGCCAAAAAGCATGAGCTTTTTCACCATATTTTCTATTTAGCTGTACTGGCAAAACAGCACGACACTGGGCACTGATTAGTAACACGATTCCCTGCTCTTCCGAATTTCAAAAATCATACATTAAAACTTTTCCAAAAGGTATAAAAACTTTAGTATCGAGATGTTTTGTATGATAACTTATTAGAAAGTTAATCAAAATTTTTAATAGTTTCTAAACACTAATTTTTATTCATATTAAACCGATTTTATGACTACTTCCTGTTAGCTAATTTGCGTTTGGGACCGCACTGTGGTAATACCTATTTAAGAAACTCGACCCCCCAAATGAAATGCTGAAATACCGCCCCTGCACATGAACACGGGCAGAAAATGAAGGAGATGCATCATATTTTAAAAGAAAATTCTTCAACATGAAACATATACCTAAATAACAAATAGTGGAGGGGGGGGGGCAAAGCGGGTAGGTTTTCGAAGAACGCTCGAAAAGTGTAGTTTTTGGATTTTAATCGACAAAATTTCGGTTGTATTTCCTAGCAGGGTTCTTGAACTTCAAAATAAAAAGCAATTTTTGTATTATTTCAAACCCAATATTTATTTATTATCAAAACAAACATGTGAAAAACCCGCTTTGTCCTACCATTGATCCCAAAGCGGGTAAGTTTGACTAATTGTGGTTTGGTACATTTTCCAATCAAATATGAAGTTATAAATGATTAAAATAGTTGACTAGCTACCTGCCATTACATAAAAAAATGTAAAACAGTTGTACTTATCCAATAGAAAGTCAGTACATCTGTTTTTAAAACATAAAAAAATAGCTGAGTTAATTAATGGACTAATTAATTGCCATTCTAAAAATAACTTTTTAAAGTTATACTTATCCTATTGAAAGAGAAAATCTAAGTCAGCACACGAGTCAAGAAATTTTAAATAAATATATCCTATTGAAAGAGAAAATTTAAGTCAGCACACGAGTCAAGAAATTTTAAATAAATATATGATTAAATCCTATAACCCGCATTGCCAAAGGCTCGTTTTTTATTTCAATAATTATAACCTTAAATTAATAATTAAAACAAACCGGAATGACCATCGTAGTTTATAGGTGGATAGTGTCAGAATAAGTTAATATTATTGACACTTAAAAAAAAAAAAATGCTGGTCTTCGACTAATCACAAGTTACAAAACTTCTTTTTTTTTTTTTTAAATAAATCATTTTTTAAATTTTAAGCCTGGTAGCGCCATGCCCTTCACTGCTGCTTCGCTGGAACTGGTAATAACTCTGGAGTATTCGCGTAAACACGACATACGTATTCATCGCCGCTAACACACCATGGGGAGGGGGAGGGCATACGAAGGCCTACCCGTTTTGGGCCACCCTCCCCTACGTTGAAGGATATGTAACCTATATTGCATCAGTTTCAATTGAACAGTTATTGTTTCATTTAGAAAATATTTTTCCCGAATATCTAACTACGCACTGTCAAATTCTGAAGTCTCGTAGTTTGTTCTGACCAGACTAGTTTGTCAGATCTGTCACTGAATAGACTAGAAAAAAACTTATGTGACTAAATAATGGAAAAAAAAATATGTAAAGATTACTCTATATATATTTTGCTTTGAAAATTCATACATTATTTGTTAATGTGTTTTCAAACGATTTTGAACTTCATTTTTTAAATAGATGAAAGTATTTTCAGTGTCTTTTTATTTCCTGTAAGTATTATATAACACTAAATTAAGGATCAAATATTTAGTAACAAAAAAAATCTATTTATGTTTATTGATATTAATAACAATTGACAATAAATTTACAAACTGATTATAAAAAAATAATAGTTATAGATATTTACACATTTTTTAACACTTACAATATCCTACACTATTAATAATATTAAGGAGAGTGGTTATGAGAACTGTTCACTTGTGCCTCTAGATGCTGTGTTCAAAAGAGCCCCATCGCCTATTTTAGAGCTAATTCGCAAAAACAAGAATTTTTAATTAAATAAAAAAATTTAAACAGTGTCATAAATTTACTTGAATATTCATGCAAGGGTACTTAATAATTAGATTTAGATTAGCAGTTAGTTTTAAAAATGTTATCACTTTTCCACTCCTGCCAAAACAAAGAAGTTGCCACCACAGAAACACAAAATGTCTCATAGCTCTAAATGTTTGTCCAAGAGGAACAATTGGTACTGTTCTTAATGCAGAATTTTTCCAGATTTTTTGCTTGAAGCGATCTTAGTAAAACATGCCATGTTCACATGTGCCCTTTGTTCCCATGAGCCCCCTTTTCCCCCTACTTCACCCAATTGTTCACTAGAAAAAAAAACACTTTTTTATAGTAATAAATTAAATCATGAATAATGATAGCAAATTATGAATAACTAACTAATGAATTATTATCTAACATTATATGAGTTTAAAAGACTACCTCAGATTAGAACATTTTTCCATAGTGCTAAACATATCTTAATCAATAAGAACAATGCATATGTTGTATCATGGGACACATCCAAAAGTACAATATATTTGGCTGTCCCGAGGTACAATCACCACGTAGTTTAGAAAAACCAAAATGGTGGTCAATCTACATGCACTATCATTATTTTGTCTAACTAAAATATTTAAAGTTCTTCTCTTTTATAACGAAACAAAATTCAGTTGATTAGTATTACAAATACAAAGACAAAATGAAATAAAAATGAAGAAAATATTTACTTTGGAGTCTTGAAATTTTCTTTCTCTTACAAAATCGAATTTGACTCTTTCGATGCTGATTGTTACTTTGACACCATTCAGTGGTGAAGGTTACTACTGAGATTACAAAAAATATGACTGTTAAAATAGATATTTAGAATTTAGAATATTCCCAAGGTACAAGCGTCCCAAGAAACAACTCTCCCCTATGAAAGAAAATTATTATAATTCACACTACAAGCAGTTAATTTATTTCTTTTAGTGTTAATTGTTTTATGAGTAATTGTTCTAACTTCCCGAATGAATATTTAGTTAGAACCATCCTCTTTAATAAAGCATTTTCTTCAGTACTAACTGGAAAAATGGACAGAACTAATATGAATAAATTTCTTCCTTTTTTTCGTTTAAGAATATTCCGTTTACTCGTCTGAGTCGTAATGGATGACAAAGTATCATTTCACATTTCAGAATGACCGAATTTTAGAGAAATACGACCTCGTTCAAGAATCCATTTCGTTTCTCGTGTTCATGCACATGAGCTATCGAAAGGACCTCTCGTTCCTTCTAAAATGTCCTGCCGGACATTCACGACGTTCATCACGGTCACGTGACTGGTGATCGTTCAGTAGCGTTGGAAAAAGATCTTCAAGGGGAAAAAACTTTGATGCCCGTCACGCAGTGCACCAAATACTTCAGCCAGAATCATCAAGAATGATTGCCGAGACACGAGATGTTCTTTTTACTTCCTTTTACAAAAAAATAAGTATTGTATTTGTAAAAAAATCTTCACTCGAAAATCGACCTTAATTTCCATTTTGCTCACCCCCGAATGAATGTTGAGGGTTTTTTCGACTTGACCACACGTGGATAAGTGCCAAAAAACGTATAGACGCGCGAAATATCCATTTCGACGATTCCCGAGTTAATTACAACGAGTTTTCTAGTGACGTCTGTATGTACGTATGTATGTGCGTATGCGCGTATGTGAGTATGTGCGTATGTATGTCGCATAACTGAAGAACGGCATGTCTTAGAAAGTTGAAATTTGGTACGTAGACTCCTAGTGGGATCTAGTTGTGCACTTCCCCTTTTGGTTGCATTTGGGTGTTTCTAAAGGGGTCTTTTGCCCCTTTGGGGGGGGGGGGATCAATGTCAATTTCGATGTAAATTCAAGTGGGGTTATAATTTAATGGACACTTGGCAATATATCGCCAGTCTTTTGATCGTCAAGTTTTGTCGCCAACTTTGCGACAAATTTGGCGATTTTTTTAAAAATCTGTTTCAATTTGGCTACTGTTGGTGATATTTAGAGAGTAAACTATTGAATCACATTAAAATTGCAAGTAACGGGGAAATGACATTCAATTGGAGAAAAGGAAGTCAAGTGATACACGCATCAGCTCGTTTTTTTTTTCGAAGGGAGTTGGTGAAAGATTTCTTTCTTTTTTTTAAGCTTGTTTTTGAAGGTTATGCAAATGTGCAAAAAATCTCTCAATACCCTTTAAATAGTTTCCCACTTATCGCGACATCCAAGTTCAGTCTCCATAGTAAACAACTTTACCATCTGTTGTTAGCAAATATATTGGTTCATTTCTCAGTTTGATGGAAATATTCTCACCACCTATTGCATAAATGTTGCCTAATGCATCAGTTACCATTTATTATTGGTTGATACCTTGGTGCCTTTCGTAGTTAGATGAAAATATACTTATCACCTAATGCATAAATATTGCCTAATGCATAAATCACTATTTGACCATTTGTTTTTCTTGATACCTTAGTGTCTATCTGAGCCTGATTCAAATATACTTATCACCTGATGCATGTATATTTTAAAAACTTCAGATTAGAATTCCCTCCAAAAACGGGACGAGATGACGTTTTGGAAATGAGTTTTTCTTTAAACAATCTGAACCCAAAATAATTTTAACGTAATACAATAATATCCTTATAAAGTAAGATGCCTTTAACTATTGCCAATAAGGTTACAATCTTTAAATACAGGGGAATGTTGCCCAAAGCTAGTAGGCATTCCTATGCCGCCTCATGGTGTGCAAGTGGCGATGCATGCGTATGTCGTGTTTACCCGAACACCTCCCTGTTTCAATTAGTCCCAGCGAAGCAGCGGTGAAGCGGCATGGCGTGACCTGGCTTAAAATAAGAAAAGTTATACATATCTAAAAAAAAAAAAAAAAAAACTGAAGGTATGTAACTTGAAATTAGTCGAAGATCAGTTTATTATTTTTTCATCTCAATAAAATAACATTATTATGACACCATCCACCTATAACCTACGATGGTCATTTCGTTTTTTTTATTTTTAAATTTAAGGTTATAATTATTGAAATAAAAAATGTGCTTTCGGGCAAAGCGGGCAGGGCAAGAGAGGTTATAAGATTTAATCACATATTTATTTGTAATTTCTTGACAAATGTGGTGACTTAGATTTTCTACTTCAATAGGATAAGTATAACTAAAAAAAGTTTTTTTTTATGATGCAATTAGTTAGTAGTCCATTAATTTAATCAATTACTTCTTTATGATTTATAAACAAATGTGCTGACTTAAATTTTTAATTTAAATTGGATACGAATAGTTTCAATTATTTATTTTTTATAATGGCAGTTACCTAGTCAATTAATTTAATCATTTAAAACTTCATATTTGATTGACAAATGTACCAAATCACAATTAGTTAAACTTACCACTTTACCTGAACGGCTTACCCGCTTTAGACCCCGTGGTAGGGCAAAGCGGGCGTTTCAAGTGCTTGTAAAGTTTGATAATAAATAAATATTGGGTTTGAAATAATGCAAGAATCACTTTTTATTTTGAAGTTCACGATCCCTGTTAGGAAATAAAACCGAAATTGCTACGACAAAAATCCAAAAACTACAACCTTCGAACGTTATTCGGTAGCCTACCTGCTTTGTGCTACCCTCCCCTATTTTTTTTTTTTTTTTGCAAAATTTAATTTCTAAAAATGTTACTAGCCACATCGTGAGCTAAAGCTTTGTTTCAAGAGGCGCGAATTGAAATGAAGGGTTTAATATGCCCGAGGGTAACAAGCAGCTAAAGAAATAAAGCTACTGTAAAATATATGATTTTAAATGCGTACTTGCATACACTAAAAGACAAGTGAGAACATCTTTTTGAATTTAAAAAAAAAAAAAAATATTTAATGAGTTTTCAAAACAAATCTACATTCAACACCAGTATTTACTTTACACAGTTTTCTGTGGATGTTTAGCTCATTTCCCCTTTGGAAAACCAAAATGAAACAAATAAAATGAAACAAATACAAAAGCACATCCTTCGTTTTAATATCTAGTTCACTATTTAATCCCTTTCCATCAGTTAGGAATGAGAAAAGCAGCGTAGAGCGTCGAATGAATACCTATGGAACCACCATGCGAGCATAATGCATTCCTTCGACAACCAATACATTCGATTCAATGGAACAAAATGAGTAGAAATCATCGAATCAGGATACCGATTGTCAAAGAAGGGATGCATATTTTAGAAATTCTTTGTTTTGCGGTAAAAGCAAAGGTGTGGAGTGCAGCTGAAACTCAGTCATTGCAAAATGTATTAGAATTTTAGCTAAAAATTGTTTAATGTGGATGATATTAAAATTAATAGCAACAGGGAAATGTGGGGTAAAGTGAAATAGTGGGGCAAAGTAAAAAGGGAAAGTATCAGTTTTTAGCGCCACCTATCTAGCATTGTTTTTATTATGACCTTATGTTCTTAAACATGCACTTGATTGCATTAAAAAAAACAAAAAAAAAAAAAAAAACTCTAAAAATCATGCAAATTAATAATAAAAGTCATTTTCCAAATTTGATACATGTATTAAAATATTCTGTCGTTTATCAGTAAAAATTTATGCTGTTTTAAAATGATTAGGTTTTGAAACTAACATTTTAAGTATTAATTGAGATCTACTGATGATCAGCATTGTACTTTTAAAATTAGTATTAGGTATATTTTGATTTAAATGTTTAACATAGTTTGTCAAGTGCACACTGAGTAAAATGAAATGACTCATTTCTCTCACCTATTCATTCGTTTATTAAATCACTCATGTATTTATTCATTTGCATTATTTCATTTATTATTTCTCTTATTTATTCATTAATTCACCAATTTTCTTTTTTACTTAATACTAGCTACGTCACCCAGATTTGCATGGTCTACCTTGAAAAATAAAGTTATATCAAGTGGCGCGTGTTCAACAACTAAGCTTTAAGCAACAGAAAAAAAACTATGATTTTACTCATGCTGATTAAAATGCACAAAACATTGAAATTTAGTGTTGAACTAATATCTAGTTTTATGGTTGTTAAAACAATAAACAAACTAATATGTTGTGGCCATCACGAAACTTTCTTCTATATTTTTCTTTTTTTTTCTGATCCCTCCCCATGCTTGACGAGGAAGCAATATTCCCAACAAAAACAAAATTACACATGCAAAAACTTGACGACCATCCCAATGTCTGAATTATTGCAAAAGCAAAGCCAAGAGCGAAAATTGAAAATTATTTTAAAAGCCTTGCTTGAATTAATTACAAATATTTTATTTGTTAACATACATAAGATGGCAACAGTTAAAAATTTTAAATCATTGAGATAATATTTCCGATCATTTCCATACAATTAAAATCACGAGAAATACGGAGACGACAATCTATAACGATTTATTTTTCTTATTGTTGCATTAATAAAGCTATTTTTATTCGCACAAAAAAAAAAAAAAAAAAAAAAAAAAAAAAAAAAAAAATCAACACCTATTGGAGCGAAAATTGAACCAAAGCCTGTTTACATATGGATTCACACATATTCCAAATTTCAACCAGAACGTAGCATTACTTCTTGAGATAGGGCACTCACAATGGGAAAAAAGAACGGGCAATTGCGCTACCCCCTTTTTAGCTGTTGACACCAAAATAAAATTAGCTCTTATACCCACTAAGGGCTACTTGCCGACAAATTTTTCTTTCATTCCGTTCATTATTTCTTGAGATACAGCAGTCACAATTGACGACGAAAAACGTTCTATAGCTCAACCCCCGTTTGAGTTATTGACACCAAAATTGAATTAGCACCTGTTCCTGTTAATGGCAACATATGGACCAAATTTTGCTTGTTTCCGCCAGTTACTTCCTGAGGAATAGCAAGCACGCGTAACTCAAAAAACGTCCCATTGCTCCACCCCCCTTGGAGGAATTCGCGCCAAAAACCAATGGGCACAAGTTCATATAGGGGCACATATGTGTACAAAATTTCGTTCGGTTTCATGCGGTAGTTTTTGCTGTAGAGCGGCCACACACAGAAGTGACACACACACACACACATACACACACACAGACAGACAGACATTTTCCAAAAATAGTCGAAATGGACTCAGCACACCTCAAAACGTTCGAATCCGTCAAAATTCGAAAATTTGCACGAATCCAATACTTTCTTCTATATATTAGATATAGAAGAAAGTAAAAACTAGAGATTAGATTTTAAAACACGGCTTTGGATCAAATTTGCCCTAGCGATTTCTAAAGAAGTAACTGAAGTTAGTAATACATTTTTATCGAAATGGCTTCCTAAGCGAAAGATTGCGAATGGTGATAGAAGTTAAAGACGATGATTAATTTATTCTAAAAGTAAATAGCCTTTTTTTTTGTGGACCATACTTAGCATTTAGAAAAACTTAGTTACTCCTCGTATCCCTATATTGCATCATTATATTTTTCACTTCTTTTCGATTTCATGTGAATTTTTGCATATAACCGGGGAATTAAGATGATACGACTGTAGGGCTTCAGCACTTCTTTTTTTTTTAATCAGAAACTAAGCCATAAATACTTTTGTACACCTTACCCCAACTCCTAACGCAACGCCTTAGGTTGTACATATGAGGGGTCCGTGAAGCAAGCCCACCATATGGTTGGGTTTGGAAGCCAAGGACATGTATACTTGGCCAATGGTCTAATTCGTGCTTTTCTGCATATCTTTATACTCTAACTCTTCTCTGTTGTCATAAAAAAAACATTTATAGACTTCGAACAGCATAATAAAGTATATGTCATTTAACTGTAAGACCATGAAAATAAAATATCCCCAGCCTATTAATTTAAGTGTGAACATATGCCTATTGCATGCACGATTTAAAGTGTTTTAGGTTAATCTTTTAGTAACAGCCAGACTAATTAGACCTTCAGTTTCAATTCGCTTCATCTTTTAAACATTGAAAATCACTATTTAAAGAGGCTTTTAGTTGCTATTTTAGAGTTGAGGGAAGTTGCTTTTAATTTTAAGCAGGGCGAGGTGAGATGAGCTGCTGATTTTAAGTCTGCCTAGGGTTGGCGTGGAGCTAAATCCGGCTCTGCCCGCGGGCCACAATTTATGGGAATGCCCTTTCTCTATGCCGTAGCTCAGCGGCGTTGAACCGATCTCTTTAAAAGTTCAATAATCGGAAATCAATAGCATCTCTCTCTTCATTTATGAAGCATCCGCTCCAGAAGCTCCCTTCCGTTCATTTTCATTTGCCTCATGAAAGCCGCGCCCTCTCCGCCCCACCACAACACAAACACTTGTCCCATCCTCGCCATTAATGGACTCTCTCTCTCCCCTCCGTCGTGGGCATGCGCGGTGCGGGGAGGACACACGAGCCTGTCCCCATCGAACTTCAGACAAGGAGAAGTACCTCGGAAGGTAGCTTCCCGGCATGACCGCTGTGCGAGGCAAGGAAACTGGAAGGCGGATATTCGGCGCTGGATGTGAGGTCGACACGATGGTCAGACTGTTTGCATGACCGTTCTGTGCGTGTGAGCTCTGGAGATATTCATTCAGGCGAACGATGCCTCTTGGTTCACTGGTGTGATTCCACACCTCATTGGCTATACATGTGGTGGATATTTCCATGGGTTAGTCAACTGGATCCTTTTTTGTGCGCGCGGAAATCTTCCGTCGACTTTGTTTCTGTTCATAAACTTTACTCGGTAGTTGGATACGTTACTTCTCTGATAATAATTTTACCGCTCGGTGAAAGTAGGAAAACCATTAAGGTTTTAAAAAATATTTTCTACAATTAGAATAAATTTTTACTCGCCTAAGGTGCTACGGTATGACGAAATACGCTTCAATATTTTCTTAGATTAGATAATTTTATAGGTAACAACAACCTTCGTAGCATTCAACCTCTGTGGAGGCATTCACTTCTTAAAATCGCCCGAAGTCACTAGTTTTAAATCGCTGCTCAACGTATTTTCTATAGATTTAAGAGTAGATTCGAAGAAAATGTCATCTTTCGAGCAACTTTACAAAATGAATACTAAGACAAATTAGCATTTTTCTTGAGGAATATACCAAAGAAAGGGCCTTCAAACGAAAAATTTCAAAATCTAATGAGTTAAAACATTTCATAATTAAAAATTTTATCAACTATACTTAATGCACAAATACTATTGAGCTTGAAGTTTAATGTTTAATATAATATTTTCAAATGATAAGAGGCTCAAAATATTCAAGTAATTTATAGAGTAATAGTGATTATGTATAATAGTAATACATTAATGAAATTCAAATGTAGAGGTAAGAATTCAAAGCAGTAGTATAGTACACGTATTTCGAGACTTGGACCACTGGAAGTGCAGCTAGAGCGTTTTGGCACTTAACAGCAATAACATTATGTCGCTAGTTGCTAGTTATATTTGATAACTGGAATTTATCAAATGGAATGAATGATTAAAATATTTAAAAATAACATTATAATTAGTATTTATTAAATGCGCGAGTTTAATTTAACAAATGTCGATAAAAGATCAGCAAGATAAGATATCGCGAAATATTAGTTAAATCATATCTTTCTGCTTCCAAATTCGATGACCTACTATTTTCAATAGATAGCAATAATTGAATCAAAGATACGATTGTTAAAGTGAACTTCAGTAATTAAAAGCTAAATTATTTCTTTGCAAGTTATTGAGCAAAACTCAGAAAATCAATGCATTAATAAGTTCTTCAAAAATCTTTTTACGAGAGAAAAAATAGAATTATGAGAATAATTCGATTAATATTAGTGCCTGAAGATATAGTTAAAAAGCTTTTCAGTTTAGTCGAGAAGATGATAAATGTTGCCTTACATATAGAATGCTCTCGGAGTCACAGGTGCTATTGTCTAAGAAGTTACTTTTAGTGGTTAGTGAAATATTAACAATTTTATAAACAAAATATTTCGATAATAATTTAAGAACTGTGGTTTCTGAGTATTTTATCTTTGAACGTGAATATGACTAAAAAAAGAAAACTATGATGAGCAAAACTATGAAAGCTAAGTGATTGATTTTTTTGTTCTTCACATTTTTACTGACCAAAAGCAAGAGAAAGATATCTGCCGAAACAGTGTTCCTGTGATAAATAAGAAATGAATTCTCTAAAAAGCTGTAAGTACTGAAATGAAATCAGTTTTATTTCTCTACATGGCGATTTTCCAAAATCGATAGGGATGTTTGACATACGATCATCGGATTGACACCAAATGATGGATTTTCACACTTAGGTCGAAGCGCTCTGATTGGTCGCAGGTGACAATGACACAATTGGTTAACTGATTCAACCTGAGCATTATGAGGAAAATCACTGCTTTTAGGGACAATGCGAGGATTGTGAAGTACTCAAAGTGCTCGAGTAGAGGTGCCCAGCATGACGACGATTTGGACGACGTGACGGTGGTCAACAGCGCCGCCCCGGAAAGCGTCAAATACGGGGGCGCTACAGGAAGCTGCGTGACCACAAACGGTCCGCGGGTCGTACCAGGCATCATCACATCTAGTGGCGGAGAGATGTCGGGAATGGTCAGCGGAAGCGAACGAAGAGCAGTTCCACCCTATAGCCCTCCCCAGGACGAGAAAGGGGCATCTGAGTCGCGACAGTCGTTGCTGGACACTGTTACGCGACGCGTCCCCTCGTCGGAGCCGTACGCGTTCGTCAACAAGGCCCACGTTGGTTCTGAAGTGGAGATTCCAAGGAAGACCAGGGAGCTGAGGCGAAAGGAAATCAAGAAAGACCTGGAGAAGTGGGAAACGAGTACTTCCACCAGTGACCGAGCATCTTGCAAATGGACTTTCGTTTTTGACCCTTCCGGCCGGCTCTGCTACTACTGGTCGGTTGTGGTCAGCGTTGCTTTCCTATATAACTTCTGGGTTATCATATACAGATTTGCTTTCCAGGAGATAACCACAGACACTCTGCACGCCTGGTTCACCCTGGACTACCTATCTGATCTGGTGTACATCTTAGATATAGCTGTCCATTTCCGGACAGGATTCCTCGAAGAAGGGGTGCTCCAGACGGATTCCGTGAAACTAAGGCAGCACTACATCAACTCCACAATGTTTTACATAGACTGTCTGTGCTTGTTGCCTTTAGACTTCTTGTATTTGTCCATCGGCTTCAACTCAATCCTCCGCTGTTTCAGACTCGTCAAGATCTATCGATTCTGGGCGTTCCTGGACAGAACTGAACGCCACACGAACTACCCGAATGTGTTCCGAGCTTTGTCCCTCACGCACTACGTCCTCGTGATATTCCATTGGAACGCGTGTATGTTTCACATTGTGCTGAAGAACGGTGGTTTCGGTTCCAGGGACTGGTTCGGTCCCAGAGAGGACGTCCATTGTAGCGACGTTCTATGCGAATATCTTCAAGGCTTCTACTGGAGTACTCTTGCCTTGACCACTATCGGCGACCTGCCCAGACCGCGAACCAGGGGGGAGTATCTCTTCCTGGTTCTCGAACTGGTTGGAGGACTCTTCCTATTCGCTGCTGTTCTGGGACACGTGGCAAACATCGTCACCAACGTCAGTGCCGCTAGGAAAGAATTTCAAGGTAAGAAACTTTTCTTGATACATTGTATCGAGGGAAGGATTTCAATGTAAGAAACATTTCTAGATACATTGCATTCCTTAATGAATCAATAATTTATCTAACTTATCTAAAATTTAATGATTTTGAGCAAAACTTTATTGAAAAGTTATTAAAAAAGGAAAACGAAAAGTACTTCTATGATATAATGGTATAGAATAATGAAAAGAATTTATTACCGTATGTACAATTTTGCAAAGAAGAAATTTAATAACTCCTTTGATGTTTCTTTCTACAACTAATTTAATTTTTTCTTTCAAAAATAGATTAAGCACCACTTAATATATATATATATATATATATATATATATATATATATATATATATATATATATATATATATATATATATATATATATATATATATATATATAATTTAACGTTCCATGTTTTTTATTTACCATTTTTAAGTCACGTTTAAATAAGTAATTTTTTAAGTGATATAATGTCGTTGTTATTAATTTTTTTTACAATAACTAAAGCGAAATCATGAATTTCCGAATTTCCAAAATAATTTTTTTGTCTTATATAGAGCTCAAATTGATATTATGTTAAATTGAAGTATAACTACACTTTTCGCGGATTCAGTTACATAATAGTAGTTTGTTTTGTTTACTCAGTACATAATGGTACTTTGTGCAACTAAGTGCAAGTAATGTCATGCCAATTTATTATGCTCAGTCCTATCCATTGCAATTTAGCAAATTGATTTCGGAATTGTATGTCGTAATCTACATTAAGGATGACTTATGTGGCGCATTTATAATTCAATTAATTTCCATTCACTCAAAATAGAAAATGAAGTTTTGTGAAGACAAAAAGTCTACTAACTGATAATTGAATCTTTAAATTCTAAAATATGATTTGATCATTATACTAGAAAAATGTTGGTAAAAATACGCAAAGATCATTTAGTTCTGTACATTTTTTTTTCATATTAATTGCGTTACTTAATTTACAACCTTGCAGATTCGCTGAGTGTTTACTATTTTACTGATTTTCTTTTCTTTCTTCTACTTTTATTTAATTACAATAAACTGTTACGGATAAAATATGGACATATTTTATTAACAGAAAGACAACATATTTAAATTGGTACTGTTTGTGCTTTAAAGCACAAAGAAGTCGCTAAAGCATTCGTTTATTGCATTCTGTCTTTGCCATGGGATCAAAATTAGAGACCACGTAACTCCGAGTTACGTGATTCAAGACAGTATACGTCAGTGTTTTTATGTACACAGTTTCAAAACTTTTACAGTAGAAGAAAACAATAATATCATTTTCATTTTTCTTTTGTAGCTATGCTACTTGAGGTTGATTTTGTTTATAAAAATGTATTATTTAAATTTATTTCAAAGAAGTTGTCATTTTTTTATTTCATCAACAGCTAATTGTATTATGTAACTTTTTGCATTTTAATGAAACTTGATTTTATATAGCTCGCGTTTACCACAAATGCATAGTAAATAAATCTAGAACTGAGTAAAATGATTTTGAAACTGTCGAAATATGTTAAAAATCACAGTAGTTTTTTTTTCCAATTTCTAATTATTTTTTATCTGTTACAAACATTACAACGCACAAATAAAATGCATTAAGAATTTTGTTTTGCGTAAATTAGCAGTTATTACGTTGCTTGTATTGTGATTATTATAGATTTGTATTCATTTAGTTAACTGTTAATACTTTTTGCTTGTTATACGAAGTTTAGTAATGTTATCTCAAGTGGGGCATTTAACCTGATGAAATGGGACGAATTGCCTGACTGTCAAGGTAATATGACCACCCTATAACCACCCAAAGTAGCATTTTTTTTTTTTTTGCAATAAAAAATTTAATTCACAGTTTTTCGTCATAATAATTTTTATACATAATCTGGACCTATATTAAAGAGACCAGAGGTATCATTTTTTATTTTTCGTCATTGTATTTTTTTTTTAAATAAATTTTCTCCTTAGGTGGGGCGAGATTGCCAGACTTACTCTAATTAGGTTTTATTTTAATGATACTCATTTCTTCAGTCTGACTATTCTTTTCGCTGTTTCAGAAATAATAAACAGTACGCGTATGCTGTAGGGTACAAACAGGAAAAATTGCTAGGACTAGAGTTAAAAAATGGGGCGAAGGAGGAGTGACAGTTGCACACGCAATAATAAAACCAATAACGCAGAATAAAAACAGTTGCACACGTTTTTTCGGCAATGGTGGCCTGATGAGTAATGCGTCGGACTCAAAACTGGAGGGTCCCGGGCTCGATGGCAACCGGTCGAAGATTTTTCGTGTTTGCTAACGGTGCCAGGGGCACGTTAAATATGTTCGCGGACACAAAGTTCTCTGAGTTCTCATTCCAAATCAATACCACTAGGAATGCTGAATTAGGAGTTGCTCGGCTTGTGTTCTGGATCAAAAAACAGAGTTCTTTCAGGACCTCATCTAACTGGTTAAACCACGGATAGTGATTGGTACGGAGACCCTGGAGTTTAGTGTAGTATAACATACTTTCTTGCAGGTGAACTGCCTATAGTAAAAAAATATTCTTAGCCCTGGTTTCGGGGCGGCAGTTACTGCGAAATACTGCAGTACTTCTTAATACCTTTGTGCCATTAAAAGGGAGTAATGTCATGCTTTTATATACTATCCTCAGTTCTGTCCGTTGTAATTTAGCAAATGGATTTGGCAGTTGTATATATTTAATCTACATTAAGTATTCTATGTCACGTATTTGTAATTCGACTTCCATTCTCTGTAACTGGAAAATAAAGTTTTTTGATGACGAGTTAATGACTCCTAATAACAATTCCTAAAACGTGGAGGAAAAGTTCGAATGACTATGCGTAAAATAACGACAAATTAAGAACGAGTGCTAGAACGTAATTATCCAGTAGCTAAAAATTTGATGATTAAGAGAAAACTTTTAACGACTAAGTGAAAAGATTCATCAGATTCAGAATCTAATGAAAGTTCTGACTGAAAAAGTAAAAAATCTTAATAAGAAAGTGAAAGCTATAATGACTTGAGGGGAAAATTCTTGTGACTAAGTGAGAATTTATAGGGAAAATTGCTATTCGTTTAGTTCAAATTCTAATGAAAAATTGATTTGGTTAAAACTTCTAATGGAAAAGTGAAAATTTTCACATTATAAAGTAAAAAAGGCAAGACTAGGCAGAAATTTTTTATCAGTAAAAGGAAATATTTCTCTAAATAAAAAGTGGCTTGTTTAATACTGCCGTAGGCAGGTAAAGGACGGTAATTGCAAATTTTTCATTTTTCCTTTTTTAAAATATTTTTTGTATTGTACAAGACTGCTTCTTTGGTTTTCGTCGAAAAATAAAACAGCACGAAAAAAATTCTGTTTCCAACATTTCCCTATTGTTAGTATTGAATCCAAAACACGTTTCTTCAAATATCTTGAAAACTTATTTCTGTAGATACTTCCGTTCAGGGGCGGCAAACAGGGGGGTCAAGAGGGGGCGGTCGCACCCCCAAATTTTTTGGGCAGAATGATAGAAAATGGGTGAATTCAATTTATGTAAGTCGGAAATCAATGCTCATAAAAGGAAATCTCGCTGGTTCTCAGCAACTATTTGATGAAACTCGACACATTCTCAGACTAGAAAAAGTGTTTTTCGTTATTTGGATGAATACTTAAAAATTCATGAAGTATTTTCGGCTTTTTCAGAACATAGAAAACTGATCGAGCACCATGGTTAATTTTAACTAAAGAAGACATTGCCTCGTATAGGCTAAATATTTCACACGTGTGTGCCCAGTGTAACGATGATATGTCCAATATAAGAGGGTCGTGAAAAGTGGTGTGGCAGCATGGTTTTCACAAGAAAATTCCTTGATATTTTACATTCACGTTTACGCTCATTTTTTAAGTGTATATTTATCTAATGAGTGTTCATCGCTTCCTTCTGCTAGAAACACGTTTCAGCTGCTCAATACATTATAATGCTTTCATAGAAACTTCTTAAAAATGCATGTGATTATTGGCTAAAAAAAAGACATATGAACCAAATACCTTTTATGGGGCTCAATAATTATGCAATCGCGGAGTGACACAAGATAATCTTCAAGAGTTAAAACGATAAAAAGATTTCTCTATAACTTCAAAGCAGTGATTTTACGACTGGAAGAATTATTGCAAAATGATTCTTTCAATGGTGAAAAAGCTCATGCCCTTCAGCATGTATGACTTCGTTTGAATTTTTATCGAATTTGTTTGCATCGGAAAAAGGTTTTTGAAAAATGCTTTACTCTATCAAAATCTATATCTTCAATCCGTTACTCAACTATTCCAACCACAGTTCAATCTACAATTCATCTATAGGGATTGGATTTTGAAAACAAAAAATAAAATGTTTCAACTGTGAGTAAAATTTTTAACATGAGGCAAGAAAAGTTACAAGTAATATACCGACAGAATGGTTTTCACATCCAGAGACTGCAGTTTCGTCCTTGTTATGGACTCATAAGTCTGGAATAGTGAATAACAGAGCTGAGGCAGATGATGTCTCATTGAAGCTGAGAGCGCCGACAGGACTAGATCATTCAATGATGAAAAATTTAAGCCCCTCACAGTTTTTGAAGTAGCCTGGGTGATTCTGAAGAGCAAGATATAAAAAGTGTTTTCATACGTAACTTCGTGTTACTTCAATTATTTTTTTAACTATTGCAATCAGCTTAGCTAGTAGAGAAAGATTTTTTTTATGTCTCAGGAGGTTAGAGAAATATTTTCGAAGCACAAAGAGGGGGAGGGGACTCTTTCATTTATCTGAACTGGCAAAACAGCACGACATTGGGCACTGATAGATTAGTAACACGATTCCGAGCTCTTCCGAATTCCAAAAATCATGCATTATAACTTTTCCAAAAGGTATAAAAAACTTTAGTAGCGAGATGTTTTGTATGATAACTTTTTAGTCAATGAATCAAAATTTTAATTGTTTCTAAACACTAATTTTATTCATACTAAACCGATTTTATGACAACTTCTTGTTAGCTTATGTGTTTGGTTTCGCTATGGGGTTATACATATTTAAGAAACTCGACCCCCCAAATGAAATGGTGAAATGCCGCCCCTGCTTCCGTTTACCAGTTCACGGCAGAGTAGTGTTCCGCTATGAAAATGTAGATTTAAACAAGCTTCTGAAAACTTGTCTTTGATTATGACTGTACGATGGTAAAAGATCGTGATAAAAGCATTTATTTCTCACTCTGCATATTTGTCTCCGATTTCATTTCCAATTTCTTATTCTTTCAACTCTCTGAGAATATTCGAAAAGATATTAGTTTTAAGTACATCTAGATGTGAAATGAGTATCCACAGTCATGAATGGAAAAACGAAAAAGAGAAAGATATTTCCCCTCTGGAATTATTCACGCAACTGAAAAACCATTAAGATATCGACCCCAAAAGAAAGAAGCAAAAGGTCGATCTCATTCCAATACGTAAGAGAAGTGCCTAAGGGAATCTTTGAGGAGAAAAAAAATCACATTTTGTAACATTTTATCGAGTGAAGGTGGAAGGTGGTATGCCGCGGAAATGAAGCTTCGATGTTGTTTTTCTCAATCCAAAATGGGTATTGAAATTGCATTTGACTTTTTAAATGAGATTCAAGTTGAGTTTTAGTTATTTATGTTTCTTTAATTCTATTAGACATGCGTTAAAAAAATTCTTGGTGATGCATGTTTTATTTAATCAAAATCGATGCGATCAAAAGTGCAAATGAGTGTTTTGAGTGTTTGACTTTTTCTATATTCGCACAATCCTAGCAACCAGGGCTTCGGAGTCGGAAGCAAAATGACCGACTCCGATTCCGAGAATTTTAAAATATTCAACTCAGACTCCGACTATATTACACCAAAACCCGTTCGAATCCAAATACGACTCCGCAAGCACAGAGTTATAGACTTGGAGGGATCGACTCCGACTCTTGGAATTTCAAACCTACGACTCCCGACCACAACTCCGACTCCTTTTTCCCAAAATCAATTCAACTTTGACTCCACTGCCCTGCTAGCAACAGCTCTTTTATTAAATGCATACTAAGGTTGATAAAATGACTCTACATTTTTTTATATGAGAATAGCATTTTTATTTATTTACTAGCGGAGTTATATCTTGTTCATTCAAGATCTGATATTTTGTTTGATATAGTGGTACCCGCACGGCTTTGCCCGTAGTAGAAAATTGAAAGGTCTTTTGGTTTGCCTTATATTTACAAACAAATAATGTATGGTGAATTTCTCACCAATTGGCTCGCCCATGTTACTGTTCCACGTTATGATAACTTGGTAATTTACTCGTCCATCTTATGATACTTTTTCTCGGGAAAATGCTCTTAAAATTAGAATGGAAAAAGAACAAAATCAAATTTTCAAAAAATCGCTTTGAGGTGCACACCCTCATGCTACAAACTAACTTTGTGCCATATTTCATGAAAATCGGCCGAACGGTCTAGGCGCTATGCGCGTCACAGGGATCCAGACGAGACAGACAGAGATCTAGACATCCAGACTTTCAGCTTTATTATTAGTGATAAAGATAAAAAAGTGCCCTTTAAATCTGTGAGAACTAAGTTTAGTGATATTACTATTTCTCCAACGTTTAGATCTAGAGGATGGCAATTTTGTGAGGACAGAGTTTTTAAGCACCTCGTTTATTTTGAAAATATTGTTGTACTGATGCGAAATTAAAATTAACTACAGTAAACTCTCAATTATCCGCGGGCGGCTGATCCGTAGGGTGGATTATTCGTGACCTTTCACACTTTTAAATGTTTTTTGACGATTATAAACTGAATTTTGATAAATGCACATTTTGATTAAACAACAAGTGCAAAATCTATGTTTAGACATTCCAATTTCCTTCATTCATTTCCCTTACAATGACATCAAACCTTCCAAGGTCATCAAAATCACACAAGTTTACACCTAAATTTTAGATATACACTAATTACTGAATTTTAGATCTACCCCACTAACTGAACTTTAGTCAACATCACTTACTGAATTTTAGATCTACACTATTTAAACGCGTAAACGAGTGACTGGACCAGTCCTGAAAAAATTCTCCACCTATCTCCCAAGCGTTTCTGGTATAACCCAGTTCCGTCTATATCAGGTTATCTGTTTGTACGGTTTGCTCGAGTGTATGTGCAATCCGTTTGCAATAACGAGCGATTCTGCTTTTTGGCCTTGCATGCTTTTTTTGCATACACTGTTATCGTTTTAGCTTTAGTGTCAATGAATTTTAGTGTCATTGATATTTCAAAGCTATTGCATGCACTAGCAAAATTTACCCAGTTTGCGGATTATCTGCTTGATCTGCAATTACCGTGCCTCCTTATTCTGCGGATATTGGGGAGTGTACTGTATTTTATTCGCTGTTCATACTAGCTAACAGCTATTACGTTGAAAAAAGTGGTACAGATACGATTATATTATCTCTTATATAATTAAAAACTGAGCGTACCTATGTATGTCCAAGCTTATTCTCCCGAACGACAGTGAACTGACCATCGAACCAGATGTCGATGGATTCGTAATCCTCCCGGATTCATGTTTGGCTATTTAACATATTCCTCCGATAAAAATTAGCGGAGCTATCAATTAAAAACTATTAATTATGACTCTTAGATTTCGACATAAAATCCCTATTTTTCGAAAGCTTTCCTCCATTGAAATTATTATTCAGTGCTTCATCTCAACTTTCCGCAACAATGTTTTTATTAAAATGTATGGCGGTGAAGAAAGATTTATTGCCATTTTTTTCTCGAATATGAACAGGTAAAATTATTGTTTCTGTTTTAAGACTTTTCCTGTAATCAAGAGATTTAAAATGTTTACTTTTTTGGGGTTTTTTTCGCAATTTGCCGAAAAATTACACTGACTTTTTTTTTTGGTTCAAACCTGAGTGTTGAACACGTGTCACTTGACATAACTTTTATTTTCGAGGTGGACCGTGCAAAGCCGGGCGACGCAGCTAGTATGATTTAAAGTTTGTGTTGTGCTTATTTATTTTACTCTCATACAAATATAATTATGACAACTAAATTATGAGACATTTGTTTGTTCTATATCAGCAATTAGTCAAACATAATGGATATTATATTACAGTAATTGGGACAGGGGTTATTACACTCAACGTTCGAGATGAAAAATGCATTAGTGTTTTGGAAGCATTACAGTGTTTTAGAATAAGAAGGAACCGCATAATTCGCTCCCTAACTGACAGCTTCCCGGTAAGCAAAAATATGGAAAATTTAAAAGTACTTTCGATTGTTTTATAAGAATTTCCAATCCTAAGCTCTTTTTCTTTTAACTTTAATACGTAATTACTGTTAGCACCGATTGTATAATATGCTAGCTGTTACACCCGGCTTCGCTCGGATTTTAAATGCAAAATGTTGTTCTAAGAGAGGAACATGGAAGTAAGCAAAAGACATAAATTACTCGTACCTAGCCTTTTGCCACCTCAGGACAAAATCATGACGGCTTTTTCACGCAGGCAGCAGCTTCTAACGACAACTATAAATTGCGTTTCAAAAATATCATTCTTTATTGACGTCACCAAATTTGTCTAACGAAATTTTCATGGTCAATGAATTTTTGGCATCTTGAATTCAAATTATGTTTTTCGCAATCACGAGCGTGTGTGTGTATGAATGCGCGTGTGTGTTTGTGTAGGCGCATGTGGGTGTGTTGGTGTAGGCGCATGTGTGTGGGTGCGTGTGTATGTGTGTATGTATGCATGTGTGTGCGTGTTGTGTATGCAGTACTGTGTGTGTACACGTGCGTATGTGTGTAGGCGTTCATGTGTGTGTATATAGGCATATGTATTTGTGTCTGTGTGCAGGCATGAGTGTGTGTATGTGTATGTGTGTGTAGGAGTGTGTGTTTGTGTCTGTGCGCAGGCATGAGTGTGTGTATGTGTGTATTGTCGTGTGTGTGTATGCGTGTGTGTGTAGGATATGGTCGCAACCAGGAGACGGTTTTCGCAAGAGGAGCAGCACCGTGAGGCCGGTCGACGCGGCGGTGGTGCTGGCAGAGGGTGCTGGTGGGAAAATAAAATGATAGGAATTCAAAACAGTCAAATGAGAACAATAAGCAATCGTGATTGCTCAAAAAAAAACTTTTTTTGTTTCACTGGAACAAAAGACAAGGATTAATAGTAAAAAATCAGGATATTTGTTGTTACCATATAGCGCATTCAATGGTTTGATATTGAGCAGAGTACCAAATCGCTTTCCTTTAGTGTAAAATACCGGGAAAAAAAATCACAGCTCACAAAATACATGTTTCTGAAATTCACTATTTAGTAATTTTGATGATTACATTCATTTCAAAAATTAGAAGTCACATTTTTAAACTCACATTTTTAGGGATTTCTCAAGAAGTAAAGAGACCAATTGCTTTGTAACTTTTGTCACATAAGAGGTGTGCTCCAGCTGTCATTAAAAAAAAAAAAAAAAAAAAAAAAAAAAAAAACCCTTCAACTATATGTTTAGGGGATCAGCAAGAAATTGAGGAAAACAAAAATGTCTTTTGATCATCATTCATCGCATAAATAACTGAGAATTAGTTGTAAATTTCGAACATTAGTTAGCTTACCAGGTACAATTATTTTACATACGTCGTAGAAAGTGTCACTCATATTTCCTAACGATATAAGCATTTTCTTGAAAACTACGAATGGTATTTGAAAGTTTTTGGCTGCAAAATATAATGCCAGGAAGCAATAATAATAAAAATAATAATAATTTTTATATTTAATTTTGTTCACGAAATAATAACATTTTTGCTCTTTGACATAAAATTGGCACAGGCTTTATGTAATATTGTCAGGGTTGAATGTATAGCTGTAGCTTTAAAATCAATTATTAGGCATAGTTCATTCAAAACTTAACTGATGAATTGCGAGATTTTTTTTCTCTCTCGGCAAAAAAAAAAAAACAAAAAAAAACCGCGTGATGCAACTAATAAAAACGACGGACAACCACACATGATTCTGATACCATAGTTTAATGTGTAAAAATAAAACAAGAGATATCTGTTTAAAACATAAAGCACTCATTTGCAAGATGTACAAAACTGTATTCTTCGATTTACACACAACGAATTCAGCAAATAAAGTTACGTAATTTGTAAAATTAGTAACTGGTATATATTTATTTATTTATTCATTTCTTAAAATATTTTCAAGCATATAAAACCAGATTCTCTGTTTTTCATATGAAATTAGAAAATCCATGCTATATTTTGTTAGAGACGATGCTACTAAAAGCTTAAAGGGTATGACATTTTAAATAAAGTACAACTTTGTAAAAATTAAGTTTGTTCCCATTGTTTTATATAAATTTTTTTGATGTAAATTCTGAGAAACATTAATTACTACTTTAAAAAACATTTTTTCAGTCAACATATTTTATTGGTTTACGATCAAAACGACCCGCTCTAGGAATATCGAAAGTCCCATGGTTCTAGTATTAAATCCAAATCTACTGATGCAAAATCCAGATGGCTACAAAACAGTAACGTTTTGTCACTTCTGCTTATAACGGAGTCAAAAAGCAGCTTAACAAACATCCTCATTGAAATTACCAATTTCACTGGAAGTTTGTCATGGTTTACCGATGAAATTTGAATGTGCATAGCGAGTATCACTTCATATATGTGTTTACTTCGGGCCAATGGTCAGTTTGAAATGACTAGTAAACATTGCAGAAATTGTCTAAACATTCCCACTCAGCAATTTCATCATAAATGAAGACCGCTCCTCCGTAAACATCTGGAAGCAGAAGCTACTGTCTATAGGGAGAAGGCATATTAGCAATGCATTCCCAACAACGTAGTAATCAAAGTAGTTGTTTTCTAAAGGCAATAAACAACTTCTTGTTGTAAAAGGAGGTTTTTTTCGACAAGAGTAACAAATTGTTAGTCTAAAAACAACCTCTACTTCAAGAATATCTTCAAATCAGCCAAGGAGAGGGTTACACTAACAATAAATCCTATCCCATCAGCAAGCACTGTCCCCATTTACAACTCACCTCTGATCATGTTTTCAATTGTAAGGTCATTATTCGCTCCCTCCTCCAACTTGGAGCACCACCAGTTGAAATCCTGTACAGCCATCGGGCTCCAGAATTAGCAGATCTTGTTATCAAGAGTTTTGGAGGCTTCTAAACCTTTCGCACTCTGCACGTCATTAGATCATTAGACACGACAACAACAACAGGGTTACACGACCAAAATCATACGACGATTCCGTATTTCATGAGGGTATGGTTTTATTGATGGTTCCTGCTATAAAAGAAATCGCGCGGAAGGAAAATGTACAAAAATATTTTATATTAAAAAAAAAACAACAGAGAAAAAATCCTCAGTATACAAACGTATCCTAAGGTCAGTCAAGGAGGGGTTTAAAAACGGAAATTGCAATGCTGTATAACCCGTATGTAACTCAACCGCATTTTTCAAGAATCCGTTTTATTTTTAAACATGAATTCAGTAAAAACAAATGGTTTATAAGCCTTATAAAAGGAGCACAAAAAGTGAGGGTATCATAACATAAACTTAGGAAATGTATTCATCATAGTTTCTTGTTGAAGGTAATTCTTTTAAAAAATATTTAGGAAAATACTCTTTCACTGATTAATCGGCAAAATTTTGCCGATTAATTGTAGCTTCCCTACTTTGTACCATAAAACTCCAGATTTTAAGGGAAATATTAATTTTTGATTGTGCGATTTCATGCTGCCAGCCACTAGAAATGGAAAAGATATCTTTTGCTAAAACGGAGAGAGATAAAGAGATAGAGAGAAAGAGAGAGAACGGGAGAGAGAGAGAAAGAGAGAAAGAGAAAGAGAAAGAGAGAGAAAGAGAAAGAGAAAGAGAGAAAAAGAGAAAGAGAGAGAAAGAGAAAGAGAGAGAAAGCGAAAGAGAGAGAAAGAGAGAGAGAGAAAGAGATGAGAGGGAGAGAGAGAGAGCGCGAGAAAGAGAGAGGAGAGAGAAAGAAACAGAGACAGTGTAAACTCTATGAGTAAAAATATTGTGATCCTTTCGTTTGCAACGAACTCCTTTAAATGAATAAGTATTAAAATGAAAACATATCCTTTCTTTCTTATGATATATACAACATTACAATTCTTTTCCAAAATTGAATATATTCTTGGGATTCGTGGGAAATCTTGCGTCTGCTCAATCACTGCAAACGGCTCCGGGGATGAAAGATGCTTCGAATTCTTTCTCTCCCCCAATCAAGCTGTTGTCTGGGATACAGGACTCTAGGTTATGTTTTCTGATTTGGTTGGGACAAAATGCAGCATGAAAGTGTCGGGAGAGCCTTCTTGTTAGTCTTCCATGCTCCTTTAAGTATCCTGTTTGGGTGATTCTAACAGATTTTATGTATAAAAGGCTAGCAGCTGGAATCTATTAAGAGAAATTTATACCATCACATATGCTATGGCACTTTCTAAGTTCAATATTTTAGGATAAATGATTTACGAATTTGTTCTCTTTCTTTTAGATTCCCAGATGCAGTTTCGTTTTTGGTTTATTGTTAGTCTTTTTGTTCTTCCATATATGTTATTCTGCTCCATGCTTTTTAATGTTTGTTCAGAATTTTCTTTGATGATGTTCTTAGCAAAGAATACAGTTTGTTTTTGTTTAAAGTTTTCTTATTTTCTGGTGAACTATGCAATTTTAAATTGTAGGATGATATGTTCGGTATGCTAGAAAGGGGAAAATCTTTTTAAACCTAAGCTTCAATTTCGTATTTTGACAACTTTTCCCTTTCGGATGCTTCAATTTTCTACTTTCGTTTCTAAACAAATATATTTTGCTCTTTAAAAAAGCTGTTTTGGTTTCATGGGCAGAGAGGGAGCTCGATTCGCGACGACGTCAGTGGAATATGTTTCGGGTTCCCTTTATTCAGTTTACAAATTAATAACCATTGTTTCTCATAACTATCGATGTCCCAGGAAACAATGAATAGCTCTTTACAGTTATAAATGAAACAATCACTTTTGACTGAAAATAAACTGAGAGGCATAGCATTCAAGATTTTTCTTTTGAATTTCCTCTTTTGTTCATTATTCTTTCATCCATAACTTCGATAATGAGAAATTGGATCCCTCCAGAACAAAACGAGCTTGTAACGATGCTGTTTACCATCTCCGATTTCGTTACGAGAGCTAGATCTCATTCTTAGGTGTGGTCGTCTGTGAATTATTTCCAATACACATGATTCATAATTAGGGTCATTTCCAAAAACGCATTATCTTTTTTATGTTAAAAGAAAACTATTCATTAATATTGAGATAATACGGAAATCATTCTTTCAAACCGTCAGCATATTTTGAAATTTTTTTTAAATACACTTCAACTTTTTTGCAACAAAAGACAGGTAAAACAAACTATAATACTGGTTCCAAATGAATTCCAATTGAAATCGAAATTTTGCCTCGGACTCTAACCTCATCAATCGTTGCACAGAATTTTATCATCTAAAGTGAAGACACCAGTAATAGCCAGTGTTTCAGTAATGGCCACTTCAAATCTTATATTTGAAAGAAATAGGAGTCAGGTCTCCCAATGGATTCAAAGGTGCATCAAACGTCCGGGAGTTATTAACTGCCACACGTTTGAATCCATTGGGAAACATGGAATCCTATTTTTTCAAATATAAACCTTGAAGTGGCCACTACACTGAAGCATTTTCAAGCACTGGCCACTAACTGGTGTGTTTACTTTTAATGGTTAATAAATATAAAAGATGACTTTCATGGCTAGCTTCAACACTTGACTGATTCACAGTGTTCTTTCTAGGCCACATATATCCTGGATATTTGATATGCTACCACATTTGTCAGTTGTGGTACACCCTCAGATGGGTAAAGACTGCATTCCACTTAAAATCGGGAAAAAGCTGCCGCGAGCAAGGGTCACGTGGGGAGCAAGTAACACCTTGGCGCCCTAAATTTATTGGCGAGTGTTTGCATGCGATAGGTTGCAAATTTTAATCTTTCCGCTTCTTGAAATCTTTTAAAGATTACTTGCAAGGGGCCATTCATTAATTACGTAAAGGTCCCGAGGGGGAGGGGGATTAGAAAAATCACTACATACCCTTACTTCAGGGAGGAGGGAGAGCAAACCCATTCATACGTAATATTTTCCAAGTCGATATTTTATAGTAGAAATCGGGCGGTCAAGTGGTTTGCAGGGATCATATTTCATTTGCGTCTGTAAGGAAAAAACCTATGAGGATCAGCTGTGTTTTACTTGTTTTATAAGGAATGAATAGTGTTAAATATAATAATAGAATTGCACTATGTATGGAATGTTTTATTTACAATTAATATCACATCATATAATATAGTTGAAAAACAAAAATCTTTAATGAATTGATAAACAGGAAGTTTCAGTGTAACTGATCCTTTTCTAACAACATTTTTTGTTTTGAAAATCGAAATGGAATCTTACGTAAGAATAGGGGGAGGGGTTTGAAAAATCTAACATACCCTTACATGGGGGTGGAGGGGCGAGAGATGTCAAAAATTGCCAAAATCATCCTTACGTAATTAATGAACGACCTTCAACGTATAAACACAGTCTGCTACAGGCATAACCCAGGAACGGCAAATGGGAAAATAAATTTTCCACGTGTTTGAAATCAGTTTCTAAAAGTTTCAAAAAAATTGCAATGAATGCATATGAATTTATCACAAAGCATTCATAATGTCTTTTGCAAATAATACAATAGAATATTGAGAGAGTATTTTATTTAAAATAAAATACACGATTGCAATATTCACTGTACAAATTTTATTTAAAACAAAATACTAGAAACAAGGACTTCCTGTTTATCAGAAATAAACTATACAGATTATTCGAGTACATAAACCAGAATCATAAAGCCATATTCTTGGAGGTGCCCATCCCTCCAAGAGCACTGCCTCAAATGCCGCGTAGTCCCCCCCCCCCCAAATTAGAACTCCATCCTCCCAAAAAAGACCCTGTTAAAATAACCTTCCACTAGAAATTGCATTCGCTTAGTTAGTGCAATTAACCCCCCTCCCCCCCTTCTCGAGTACACCTTGAACCACTAATGATAATTCACACAAAAAAAGTCACCAATGGATACAATTTTGCTTACAGTTTCACTGACCCTTAAAAAGTAAACTGAATTGTATTTCCCCACGAATAGCATTCATCCAACGATGTAATATTAGTATGAAGCTTAATTCAAGTGAGAATAAAATCCCAACTTGAATTGGGGCAGTGAAAAGGTAAGAAATTTAAATGAACATTTTAAAGGATTGAGTAAAATGCGTTTAAAGATAACAAGATAACGTCCTAGGTAGGCTTTCACTGAGTTTTTTTTTCTTATAAATCACCATTACCTACCAAGGCTACTAATTCTATCTCTTGTTCCGAAAGAGATGAGAGGTTCCCCTTCTATTTGTACTGGTTATCTCCAAATTTTTAATTTTGCCACTTACATACCTTTGCTTCTCACTGCCTCAATTTGTTTTATGGAAAAAAACTTAATGAGGTCACAGGTATCTGTAAAAATACGAACATCTATATTAAGTATTTTACGAGATAAGAGATGACAGCGCAAACGCTTAGTTCTAAATGTTAATTTTGGTAATATAAAATGTTTTTTGCCAAAAAAGGGATAAATGACTTTCTAAATCTATTTTTAGCTATAAAATCAATAAATTTATAAATAACTGAGATATTATTAAAGTAAAAAATTACTAATGAAATTTTATTGGTCCTTCCTTGATCGATTTTTCTTCACATCCAAATGCAGAACAATAAGAGACCATTTTGTTTTAAAACAACAGCTCTCTCGTAGAAATGCATGCTCCGCTACTCCGCAGTGGACGCTTGTCACGAGATAAAAACCACTTTCGTGCTGCCGTGAGAAAAGGTTGCCCCACTCTACCCATCTTCACTCTGAGGGTACAGCCTTATGCTGCCGTGTTAAACGCAAAAGTATCTGCAGCCTAGTTCAAAATAAGGAATTGCCGTTTATAGTTTTGCCTTTGCGCCTCCATTTATTTGATTCAGATGCAATTTGTTCAGATTAAAAAAATATATATAAATATCACATTGACAAATGACTGTAAAATATGGTATTTAAGTTAACTAGGAGACAAAGAACCACTTGGTAACCGTAAACCAATTTTGATAAAAAGTGCAGTTACGACTTTTGTGCTTAGCACGGCGGTATTATGGTGCATGGTCCATCCAGGAGCAACTTAGATCACGGTGTACAAAACCGGAAAGAAGTTACGTTCAGGACCTGATTACAGCCCAGGCCTACTAGGCCTGGGCCTGGGGTCCCCTTTTCCTAAGAGGGGGAAATTACTTAAAGAATTATGCATAGCATTACAACTATATAAAAAATACACACATTTTTTAAATAATAGCCTTAAGGGGCCTCGAAATTATTGTGGGCCTTGGGCCTCACTTTTAGTTATTCGGGCTCTGGTTGCGTTACATACTAGGTAAATAGTTACTTCGGTAGATTGCATAGAAACAGCATAGTATGAAAGTTTCCTTTTGAGACAGACGATTTAACTGTTTTCAAAGAACCTTTTAAAATTGGTTATAGGGCTGTGTACGAAAAAGAAAGAAAGAAAAAAAAAAAAAAAACAAGCGACATGATTGGTCTCCGATTGTTTTTAAAATCTGAGTTCGAAGAACCTTTTTATAAGATTATAAATATATATAAAAATTACAAATATATCGCGGGAGATTTTACCTATAATGAATATTATCTTTCAGACTTTTGTTATAATTATACAGTGAAACTGTTGCAGCAAATAAAATAATTCTAATGTATATTTCACCCACCAATCAGCAATCTAAATTACTTTAAAATATTTATGTTTGAAAAACAATGAGACGGAGGTAGTGTCTTGCAATATTTTCCCCTCTCTGCTTTCTTTTTTCCTTTTTGAGTGCGGTTTCTTAGCAACGCAGAGTAGGGAGCAAACATTCGCTCGGATATCCGCGATTCCGCTCACGCCAATCCTAACGTGGATCAGGTGACGTCACTCCTGTCAAGCCTCGGAATATTAGCTTGCCAGAGAAAACGAAATTTCCTTGACGTTGTTATTCGTCCCCTCTGCGGTATTTTTATTGGACCCGACGGGGCTCTTAGAGAAGTACAGTAGGTTTCTGATTACACTGAAGAAATGGAAAATAAAAAATTCCGAATATAGAAAGCCATGTGTGCGCTTCCATTGTCTGTGCGAAATTTCAATAGTATGTACACTGTACAGTGCTTTAAAAATAATATCTTATTAAATTTATTTCTTCTTCAAATTGTAAAAGAAACGTGATTTTTTTTTTTTTTTTTGTCTTTTCAATTCTCAGATATTGTTTCTATATTTGTCAGGGTTAAAAATTTTGTGCAGTTACTATTTTAAGCTTTAGCGTTACAACACAAGAGTTTTCTCCAGGTTGGAGAAAGGTATAGTTCCAAAGCGATACTTCGATTTGATGTACTATCTAACCACGGATTGCATGGAATTTTCAAATGTCCACATAAGACGAATCTATGTGAATAGGGGGGAAAAGCAAAAACTTGATGCGCGTATTTCACTCATTTGAATAAAACTCTGCTTCTGCAAGAGCTGACATCAGTAAAAAATAATACATTCGTCCATTTGTGACTGTAAAACAGACGTTTGTCTTTCCATACAATCCGTGGTCAGACAGTATAGTCTAAGACTTTACGAAGTTAACCTGCAATGCCTTACTAGGATCCTTGCTCTAATTAATCATCTTTAAATCCTTAAGCATGCTAGTTGCCAGTGGCGGATCATGGGATTGCGAGGCCCCAGGCGCAGCCTTATCCGGAGGCCCTCTAATGACACAACAAAAACGATATAGTTTATTAATATTAACAATACAGAAAATCATATATATATATATATATATATATATATATATATATATATATATGATAAAAAAACAAGTTTTGGAAGAGGTGGGGGCGCATTTACATTCTTATTTAAAAGGGAAAAAACGACATTTCTGACAAAAAAAAAAAAAAAAAAAAACTATATTTTTTCGTAACTTAGTCAGTGTAAGGGGAGATTTCCACCGAGCCCCGATTTCTGGCATTTAGCAAAATCCCAGTTTTACCCAGTTTTCCAATGCAAGTGTAATTTAGTGGCGCAACCAGATAAAAGTCTTTGGAGGGCGGGACACTTAACAAAAAAAAAAGAAAAGAGAAAACCTGTGATCTGAGAAGTGAAGAGGGTCCGGGGGATTCTCCCCCGGAAAAATTTTGAAACTTGAAGTTTTAAAAACGTAATTTTAGACTTTTTTTGCTGATGTTTGGGAACAAAAAGGTGCAGGTGTTTCAGCGGAAAGTAGTAGAAATTGAAGCCTTACAAACGCGATTATAGGCCATATTTATCAACGTTAGGGTAAGGGATGGAGCCAAGGGAGTGCCCCCAATCAATCTTTTTAAAAAATAGATCGAAATCAATTTCTCTCTCTCCCCCCCCCCCCTTCCCTATTTTCGAAATTGAAGTTTCAAAAACG
The DNA here is from genome assembly GCF_026930045.1 of Uloborus diversus. NCBI lineage: Eukaryota > Metazoa > Arthropoda > Arachnida > Araneae > Uloboridae > Uloborus > Uloborus diversus. Next base: position 70,771,607 of record NC_072731.1, on the reverse strand, counting down.
CAATTGTAGACAAACTTTACATGATAAACAATTTTTCAAGAAAGAGGTGTTGAATCTCTTCCTTGAAAATTTGTTCAAAAAACAAAAATTATGGCCCTAAACTTCAGCATTTTTTTTTTTTTTTACTCAGGGGCTATTCCAATTAAGTTTTTTTAAATGTAGTTTAAAAAACTTGATTTTTTTATAATATTAAAGGAGTTCGGGGACCCTTGCTCGAATATTTCCTGAAATTTAAGTCTTAAAAAGGCGATTCTTAAGATCATATTTTGTAACATTAGGGTCAGTAATTTTTCGAGGGTCATTTAATAAGTCATCAATGAAGCCCTTTTATATTCGCTACTTTATTTATTTATTTATTTTTCGACTTCAGTTGGATGATGAATTTCTTTTGTAGTACGTTTACAGAATGAAGAAAATATGAAAGAAACATCAGAATTCCTGAGTATCCAGATTTTTTAACAGCATTTTCCTAGAATTGTTTATTTTCTTCTGAAATTCAAAATTCGAAAATCCTTATTCTTCAGAAGTTTTCAAGTAAATCTAAAAGGCTATGTTTTTAAAATAATATTTTTAAACCATTACCATCATTTTTTTTTCGAAGCATTAAAACACGCTCTTTGCCTGTGTAGAATATGGCATATGTACACTCCTGAAAATGAAACTTAAACACTTCTATAGTTGGGGAAAACCTAAACTGGCAGCATTGTGAAAGTTACGCAGGTCTAATTCTTAATTATAGCATTGCGACGCTATCAGGTTAGGTTTGCCCCAACTACAGTTTATAAAACTTTTGCCTTTAATGAGTAAATCAATCTTTATGATGTAGAAATTGTAATATGTATTACAAACAAATGGCACCAGTGTAGTTCAAAAAACTTGATTTCCTTATAATATTAAAGGAAGGCAGTTCGGGGAACCTTGTTCGAATGTTTCCTGAAATTTAAGTCTTAAAAAGGCGATTCTTAAGATCATATTTTGTAACATTAGGGTCAGTAATTTTTCGAGGGTCATTTAATAAGTCATCAATGAAGCCCTTTTATTTTCGTTCCTTTATTTATTTATTTATTTTTTGACTTCAGTTGGATGATGAATTTCTTTCGTAGTACTTTTACAGAATGAAAAAAATATAAAAGAAATATCAGAATTTTTGAGTATCCAGATTTTTCCACAGTATTTTCCTGGAATTATTTATTTTCTTCTGAAATTCAAAGTTCGAAAATCCTTATTCTTCAGAAGTTTTCAAGTAAATCTTAAAGTCTATGTTTTTTTATTTTTTTTAAAAAAAATCATTACCATCATTTTTTTGTAAGCATTAAAACACGCTCTTTACCTGTGTAGAATATGGCATATTTACACTCCTGAAAATAAAACTGAAAGACTTCTATAGTTAGGGAAAACCTAACCTGGCAGCATTGTGAAAGTTACGCTGGTCTAATTCTTAATTATTGCATTACGACGCTGTCAGGCTAGGTTTGCCCCAACTACAGTTTATATATAAAACGTTTACCTTTAATGAGTAAATCAATCTTTATGGAGTGGAAATTGTAAAATATATTACAAACAAATGGCACCAGTGAAAGAAGGAGAACACTCAAAATCAACTACTTTCGCAGCAGAGGCATTTAAAATTTTTATAGTAATTTTATAAAGCGTTTTTGCAATGAATTAACAGATGTTCCTTTTCTCTGTAATGGAAATATAATTTAAAGAAGAATGAACGGTATATTTTTTTCCAAAAGCTATACCTTTGTACCATTAAACCTATTTGTTCAAAACACCATATCATCATTTAACACCATGATAGCAGCATTATTCTAAAAATTAAAGTTGTTAAAACATATCATTAAACTTATCTCAAAAAGAATGGTCTTGACGACAGAGCAAAATTGAAGACAGAGCAAAAGCACGTTCACGAGCACGAGTGAATCAAAACAGCGAATGACGAACGTTCTTCGTTCTTCCTCCAAAAAAAGAAAAAATTCCTGTCTTTTCCAAATTACTTATTTAACTAAATACGTCATAAAGCTATTTTGTTACGGGTTGGTTACTGGTGGGAAAGCGGGAAACTTTGCAAAAGTAAAGAAAGAAAACACAGCTGTGCCATTGTGCCGATGGCTTCGATCTGGACCCCCCACAGATATGTCTGCTCCCTTCTAGATAAGGAAGGGCAATATAATTGTCAAGAAAAGTGACCATTCGAAGAGGTCGAATTACGTCGAGTTACATCCCATTTAATAAAAGTCCTACTTGCCTTAAAAACACCGACTCGGGCATAATCTCACAAATGACGACTGGGATAATTTGAGGACTGATATAATGCTGCGACAAATAACGACTGGTTATCGTTTGTTTGGGGGGGGGGGGGGTCTAACCCCCTCTAGACACGTTCTTGGCCAGGCCCTGAGCTATCTCTAGAGGTCAGCAGTGTATATTTGTAATGTTAATAAGCCTTAGTGCTTATTTTTTTTTTCTTTTTTTAAAATTTTTCCTTCAATTTCTTGGGCCGTTGGGCCCCTTACGGAGGTGGGCCCCCCGCACTGCGGGATCTGCGGGGCAGATCCGGACCTGTCCTTGGCTATTCCGATTAAAGCAAATATCTTCGTGATCAATAGTGTTTTTTTTTTTTTTTTTTGAACAAGATGAATATTCTTTATTCAGCCGAGTAGTAAGTGGTCGAGTGTACGGAGTACTCGGCCAAAAAACTGCTTGGAACGGGAAAAATCATTCTAGCAAGACTAACTGCATTTTATCGGAAAGTACTAAATAGTTTTGTGGAGCATTTAAAAACATACTATTTTGTACTGAAATTCTGGGAAGAATGAGGAAAATCCAAACTCCTGGGGAAATCTAAACAAAGGCACCTGAAGCCTGGGGCCCCTTAAGACTCAGGGGGCCATATCTCTATTGGGAGCAATGAGCAATCATCCCGCGCCTAAAATCCATGATTATCTATCAATTCCCATGAGTTTTGAGGATTTGTCATGGAAAACCATAATTTTGAGAATGTGATACTTGGCAGCTCCGAGGCCCCCTGCTTTGCTGGAGGCCCCAGCTATCGCCTCATGCGCCTATGCGGTGATCCGCCACTGTGACTTAAGCTGATTTTATACCAATCGTGATAGCCAGTTTATTTTACTACATGGCGTAATCAGAAACAAACATGGTTCTTTTGAATAAGAGTATTTTATTTACCAAATAGCGATTGATAATACCGGTACGTGTGATTAGTTATATCGGAGTCAATGGCATTAGCAGAACATCTACTCCAACGGTGGGTTTGTGAGATGCAGAAAATCGTCAGCGCCCATGTCGTATGCTCATGCGGCATGTAAGAGAACCATTGGGCATTCGTTTGGCTTTGAATGTCATCGGAAAAATTAAATACCTACTACAATTTTGTATCGAAGAAAGCACAGGTGCCTCCATCTGGTGGGAAACTGGGTGTCAAAATTATCTGTGCCATTGATATTCGAATTTTAATGGTGGCTAATGAAAGACTATGTCGTATCAGGGAATTGCCCTAGGCCTGGAAAAGGCAAAATAGCCTAACGATTGTATCTGTAGCTTTAGTATAGTTGTTGTTTCAATAAATACTACCATCCGACTCCAATTATTTATTAATCTTACAATAACACACACCAAAATCAAACGCGTCTATTTTATCGCCGAATGTTTTTCTTCTCCTTCTTCTCTCTGCTCGAGTTGAGTTGCCCGCTCGCTGGAATCAGAGGCGGAGAGCTGGAGGACTCCAAATATCTGGCCGGAAAGCGGACCCTGCGCCCTGTTCTTGTTGTTGTCACTGGTGGTGGGGAAGAAGTTTTAGTGTTCGTGATCCGGAGCAGGTTGAAAAGTGGGAACTGCCGAATGGCTGCCCGTTTCGTCCGTGGACTCGACAGGAGGCGCAGAAGCGGGCACGGTCGGTTGAGATGAGCATTCGTCTTGCAATAGGAAGGCAGGCTTTAATCTATCCACTGATATTCGTTTTGGAACATGTGAGTCATTGATGTCGATATCAAAATATTTAGCCTTGCGGGCTATAACTTTGTACGGCCCTTTGTACGTTGGTTGTAAAGGGGCCTGCACAGCGTTTTAATACACAAAAACGTGTGAACATGTGGCAAGATCCTTAGAATGAAAAATGGCCTTATCTCCACGAGTCGTAGTGGGTGTTGGCATCAGAAAACGAATGACTTTTTGCAATTGCCCAAGAAAAGTTGAGTGACTCATGTCTTTTGACGGTGTGAACAATTCTCCTGGTAGCTGAAGCGGCGACCCGTAGACCAGCTCAGCAGAGGAACATCATCCCAAGTCTGTTTTAAGGGCAGTTCGAAGTTCAAGCAACACCAATGGTAGGGCTGAAACCCAAGATGAAGCCTGAGACATCAAATGACATTTTAAAGCCGTCTTGAGGGTCTGATGCTGACGTTCAATCAATTCGTTTGATTGCGGATGGTACGCGGTTGTCGTGTGATTTTGGAACCCTAAGTAAGCCGCAAGATCGCAAAACATCAACTTAAAGAAATAATTTTTATTATCAAAAAAAAAAAAAAAAAGAATAAATAAATAAATAAATAAATAAAAATAAAATAAATAACTAAATTAATAAAAGAATAAAAATCGTCTTCGCATATCTTTTCGCAGAAACCAAACACTGAATACGCAAAAATTGACTAACATGATAAAAAAAATGACACTGAAATCATGTCAACAATGATAATTTCAACGTAAAAACAATGGTTGTGGGGTCGGTGCCGGAATCAATGTCATTTTTATAGAAAAGAGTTAGATTCGGGAGGCAGAAAGTTTTTAATTCAAAAGTTCGGAGTTGGACTCGGTCATTTTCCCTTAAAATTCGCATCTCTGCCAATGTTTGTGGAGTCGGACATATTTTGAGACAAAGGAGTCGGAGGCGAATTTTCGAGAGCCAGATAGTCATTGATTTTTCTTCCCTGTATAATTTTTTGCCAAAGCTACGAAGTCAGAGTCGAAGTCGGGGAGTAGGAGTCCGACTATTTTTCGGGCGCAAGAGTCGGAGTCAGGTGCCCCAAAACTCTCGGAGTAGGAGTCAAGTGATGTTCGTCGTGAGCTATTTCCAACAAAATTTGTTTGAAGTAAATCCGCCTTTATGTTCGGAATTTGTATTGCATTCCAGTTTTCCCGTAGGCCCTAATGTTAAGGGATTTGAACTGTTTAAAATTGAACGGAAAATAGTTCAAATCAAAAAGATATTTTCTATACAGGTTCTTCATCAAAAAGTTTTTTCCAATCACGTTTTTCGAAGCAAATTCGCCTCTAAGTTCAGGATTGACTTGAATTTCCTCGTAGGTGCTAATGTTAAGTTTTTTTGAGCTCTTCAAAATTAAACGAAAACTCGTTCAAATCAAAAAGTGAAACATGGGAATGAGCTGTCCTTGTCGAGATCTCTGGAACAAAAAAAAAAAAAAAAAAAAAAAAAAAAAATCAAAATGGATTATACACTCAAAAATCCTTGGGGGGGGGGGGAGGCAGACATGGTTCTCCATCTTAATACCCTACTTTCCAATTTTTTACTTTTCGAAATTTATTAAATTATTTTATTTATTTTCGACTTTTTTTTGGTTTTTCGCGATATTATTAAGATGCATTAAGACTTTTCTCATGCTTTTTTCTTCTTTCTAAGACTTATACTGGGAAAGTAGGCTAAAAACGATTAAACATATTTTACTAATGTTACTAAACTTCTAAAAACTTGTCTGAGAATTTCAATCGCTTTTACATAAATTATATTTTTTAGATCTGATGCACTTCAACTATTTCTTTTCTTCTTTCATCCAAATATTTCATGCAACTACAAGCAAAAATGCATATATTTCATCGTTTTACGTTTCATGATTTTGCCTGTTAATCGTCTAAAGAAATTGGCATGCTCTTACGTAAACTTTACACTTGTTCGTTGGCTTAGTACAGATTTGGAAAAGCATTAATCTCGACGAAAAGTAATTAGTGACCTGCCAGAACTCATGCCAGCGAAAGAACTCGAACCTCCTAAAAAGTCACTTTAAGTAAAAGGTGGAGCTTAGAGTCAGTGATGGATCAGTTTCGATTTTGCGACCGATTACCAAACAAGCGCTCCTACGGATTGAAAAATGTCCAAATTAGCTTAAGAAGCGGGACTATCTCCATTAATTACTCTTAAAGTGCGTTTTGCATTTTCTTTAGCGTTTTACTACAAATTAAAAAGAAATTATATATGTGGATGAACGCTACACTTTTTAAAACTAAATAAAAGTGATGTTTGGAATTTTTTTGCTAAGCAGTTTTCAAACTACGTACAACAAAGAACCGTTTATATTTCAAGGATACTGAAGGAAAAGACCCATGTAACAAAGAAATGTAAAATCCTGCAAACGAAACTGCTCAAAAGTACAAATATTTTCGCAAAATCCTCCAATAAAAAATGTCTTTAGGTTCTCCCCTTAGAGTTTTACCAATTGTGCCGAGTCTTAATTTAAACTTATTTAGCCGTCCTGAAAAAACCGAACAGTGGTATTTCATTCAATTTTTTAAGTTTCTTTTACTTTCTTCAATAGAAGACATCAATTAAGCGGGAATTTTTGCATTACGACAAATAAAACGAGCGTAAAAGCAGTTTTTCTGCATTAACAAACTTTTTTGCTTTTAACCCGAACTATTTTTTAAATGCAGGATCTGTTTCGAGGATTATTTTAATTTAAATTCTTACGCTTATAATTTAGCGTATTAAAAGTTGAAATTGGTAAACATAATTATTTGATTGTACTAATTTATCTTGAATGTGAATGTAAATAGTATGAACTGTCATTGAAACAGTATAGTATGGTTCTGATAACTTGAATGCGACATTGACATAGTTAAACTCTTTTTGAGTTGTTCAGCGTAAAAGAAAGCGTTATTGGCACTGATTTGAGCTGGGAAACTTTTGCGAAGCAGTAATTCAACTCAACTCAACGCCAATCGCTCTTCCCTATTGCCTCCAAGGAAGAAAACACTGTCAAGGTCATAGCTGAACTTGTTAGAGTTAAACCATATCGTAGGTAATATGCATGCTACCGGAAAATTTTGAAATCCGGCATTTTCGAAAACGAAAAGGCATTGTATATACAGTCTAAAACTATCCGTCAATGTATGAAACGATTCATATCTGACACATTAACTAGCCATTCGATAGAATGCCACATTAGAAACCGGCAAAATATGAAAGATATCTTTGTTTTGCTTCTAATATCACAAGACAAGGTACGTGACTTTTGATTAGCTCTTTAGATCCCTAGTTTGTCAGTTGTACTTTGCTGTTCGTTATGGAGTAACAAAATAAGAAATTTTAAAAGTTAATAGTTTTTTTATTTTACGCTTTTGTCTAAAAACGTCTAGTAAAATGTGCAATGCCTTGGTGTTCTGCAGAATGTCGATGTTTCATATTCTCTCAACTCTCTTCCTCGTTAACACATATAACAGTCTTATCAGGAACATTTTTCACACTTTGCCTAAACACTGGCGTTTGCAGGTAAACAACAGTATCTGCAGAAATTAGTTTTTGAGATATTTGAAGAAAGGCGTTTTGTATTCAATACAAACGGTAGGGAAATTTTGGAATGGGGTCTTTTATAAAATTTTAAAAGTAGTTTTTTCTGCAAGAGCATGCTTAAAAACATAGGATCTGACCATTTTTAAAATAATTTATTTAAGTTTAATATTTTGAAAAAATACTGAAATCGGTGCGCTTTTATTGTTTACACTTCTCTTGTGTGACATCACAAATGACAAAATGCCACTCAATGTTGCCATTCACAGAACAAAATATTTAATTCGCATCTTTACTCACGTGCATTGGCAATGATAGGGCTGATAGCAAACGTAGAGCGCAATAAATTCGCTGCTTGATTATCATCAACGTAGTAGAAAGATGCGGTAAAGTGCATCATTTGTGACGTCATCAAGACCACGCCTTGTTTGAAAAATCGGACATTTTAAAAAAGTAATTAAAAAAAACTGTTGGGAAAATAAAAATATTTTCTGGATCCATATTTTTTTTTTTTTTTTGCTCATTCTATCCATTTCAATGACTAAAAGTAGTATTTTTGACTGAAGGAAACCATCCCATTAGACGATTTTTCCGCACTTTTTTTTCAGCGAAAACCAAATAACCTAGGTTGTACAATAAAGCGAACATGCAATAGATGAGAAAAATGCAAATAAATGTAGAATAAAAAACTTTCAGTTACTGTCCTTTACCTGCCCACTGCAGAACAGCAATTTTTAATCTTAAGAATGCCTAAGAATTATATACAATGCCCAGGGAAAGTACGTAATAATTCTCATGCTTCATACTTTGCCCAAAAACGTCTGGTATTGTAAAACATTCTATAGTACTCCGGCGTTTAACACTACGCCGGGAAAATACATATGCTGCCGTAGTAAGATAAAGATCAGTATTTGCAAAATTTTACATTTTTTTTGTCATCTATTGTACTTTACCTACATTGTACAATATTTCTTATTCGGTTTCCGCTTAAAACAAAGCACGAAAAAAGCGTTAAGCCCCTACGTTTCGTTATTGTTCGTATGGAATCCAAAACCCGTTTCTTCAATTATTAAAAAAAAAAAAAAAAAAAAAAAAAATGCCGCCTTTTACCTTCCCACGGCAGTACAAAGTAATGATGTAATGTTTACGTTCAATTACACTTAATTTATTAGTAAAATTCTTCTGTGGTGTAGAACATCCCTCCTCATAATGCTAAAGGTTAATGCTTAATGTACCAATTACTTGACAGATGATTATAATTCTATCAAAAGAACCATTTTAATACAGATACTGGTAAACTCTGCTTAGTTTCTGCAGTGTTAAAAATTCAGGACACTTTGATGATATATGTTACTGTAAAATAGAGTGTTTACAGTACAGAAAAAAATGCATCAAATTTTACCGGAAAAAATAAACGATTGCAGCGCCAATTGATACACCACGTGACTTACAGTGTGAAGTACATAACATCGTATTTTCCCTCACTCGATGTCTCCCAACTAGTACGGTGATCAGAAAAGTTGAGGTCCCGAGATCAAACCTGCTGCTCGCATATTGTGTTTTCTCTACCGTTTATTATATCGTAAAATTTTACAGTAAAATATAATTTTACAGTAAAAGTTACTGGCAACATGGATGCCAGTAACTTTTACCGAAAAATTTCAGGATTTTTTTTGAATAGTGTGTGAGCTAAACAAAGAAAATGAAATAAAGTTAATGACAATAAAATGGAAGCAGTTCATAAATCACTGAGTAAGAAATGCAAGCAATTTTTCTTTAAAAACTAGCCTGCGTGCCCGGCGTTGCACGGATGAAAGAGATGTTCAATTGATGTTTTTGTTTTATTCTGACATCAGTTTCTAAAGCGCTAAGGAGTAAATAATTACGCGTAATGCAAGGTTTGCAAAACACCAGTAGAGCATATTTTTGGCAAAAACCTCTTTAACGTTAATCATATTTATCAATAATACAAGTTATGAGTGTTTTCAATTAGCACAAAAGATGAAAATATATGCATTCTCAACTCTAATATGTGCTCACTTTAAACTGAATTAAATCGGATAGAATATATCTGAAATATTTATGTACAATTACAATAAGCTTTTTACATAAAATTACACACACTTTTTTGTTGATTACGTGAAACTAAAGCACCAAGACTTATTAAATACCAATATGTATTAATTTAATATCAAGTCATCAGATTCCAATTAAGCTTTAGTTAAAATCCTTAAAAACAATCTTTTTTGTTCAACTCTGTTTAAGAACGTTGAATGTGAAAAAATAAGAAAGGACAGACGATAAATGTCCGAATAGAGCAACCAATTTTAAACTAATTTAAAATGAAATTCTAGATGGAAACGTTGTTTTAAGATTTGGACAGCAGCCAAAAAAATATTTTTTAAAACAATTTTTAGAATTTTATTTGCTTACCCATATGCAAAATGGCAACAGGAAAGAAATAAAAATTCCTGAATAACGTTATGTTAATTAACGTTTTAATTAATATCTCCGCTAATTAAAGTCGTACAATTATGAGATTGGTCCTACTGTTTTCTTTGGAAAATTTCGAATTGGTCGGTATCTCGTTTGACTACCGATTCGCAGTGGTTCTCGAGAAGATCGATCTTCAGACAGACAGACAGACAGACAGACGGACGCGAACAGATTTTAATATTATAGTGGATATCAATGCATTTTCTCGCAAAAGGTATTACTTCCTTTTCTAGAAACACGTTTTATTTGAACGAAACAGAAAAGTATTTTAAATAAAAGAATGCCTCTGGGTTTTGGCAGCAATATCAAAAACGGATATTACATGTAATACATTTTAAATTACATTCTCAGTTCAGTAACAGAGCAAGAGGATTGAATTTTTTCTATGCTTCAGATTTGTAAATAACTTGACTGTGGTCTAAAAGGAATTTTCGCTGACAAATTGAACGAAAACACGAGTTTTTATGAACCCGCCATAAATCTCTCATCCCACTTGTTTTCTCTATATTCTGTTCATCTATTCAACGCGATATTCAATTTTCATATTCTTGCTGGGTTCTGTCAATTGAAAGATGACTCAAATATGTTTTGGAAACCAAGAACCAATACTGTTTCATTTACGTGTCATCTATTAAAGAAAATGATATGCTTATCGACAGCAATATTGAATGATATTTTTATAGTGAGGATTTTTGTTTGACGGGATAAACATGTTAATTTATTCTTTCAAGAAATATTGTTTCTTATTTATCTAGCTTTCGAAAAAAAAAAAAAATTTTAATGGTTGATCCTGATATGAGCCATTAATATCCATTATACCTTTCTAGAGGCTTATAAAATCTGAAAACCACCAATAAAAGTATTTAAAAAAAAATTATATCATCTGCTTTTATGCAGAGGACGAAAATATTTGAGGCAAGAAGAAACAAAGGGATGTAAGTGGCAAAAATTAAAAATCAGGAGATAACCAGTATAGGGGAACCTCTCCCCTGTCTTGGGGCAAGAGATTGTACCAGTGACCCTGGTAGGTTCTGCTGTACAGCATAAGCTGGGAAAAAAAAGAAAAAAAAAAGGCCGTCATGGGACTGTTGACCGAAGTGAAAACTTGATAATACAAAAAAAAAAATAAAAAATGGTATGTTTGTACTAGAGCGCGCGCACGTGTGTGGTGTGTGCTTAATTTTTATTTAAAACGAATTGTAGTTTCAAAAATTCAAAGTTTTATAATTTGTAGACTCAAAATATCAGCTAGTCCAGTTTAAACGTTGATCAGCAATGCTTGCATTAATTATATACATTTTGGTTGGTCTATTTCTGTTCATTTATAAAGTAAATATTGATGCAAATATAGGAAATATTAGAAAATGAATTCTTAGTTTGTGTTAATCAGTTTTCCATGCATAAAAATAACAAGCAATATACATATTGAACTTTCGATGTAATCAATTTACTGCATTAACCCTTTTTAGCCGATTTAGCGAAATAGCCGATATGCCGTGAGATTGATCAGCATGCCGGGAAATTCGAATTTTGAGGTATGTCAGATAATTCGGGGTTCATTTCGAAAAAAAAAATATCAGATTTAAATTGAAAAAAAAAGTGATTCAAATAAAAAAGTCCAATTATTTATTTTTTTCAAATTTCTGTATATTATTCATATTAAGGATCATGATTATTTTACGCCATGATCATAATCATCATCTTTATTATATTCCAAAACTGATACTCTAGGTTTATGGTAACCAAAATAAGAAATGAAAAACTTTGATTCAAATCTGTTTAAATATCGTTTAAAAACAGCCTTCAACTGCACTTTTATGTCTCGTTGTTCTAAGATTGCAATAATCGAATACCATTAAATTAAACCCTCCATTTAAAAAATTCATTTAATGGTAGATTTTTATCATCTGCAAAGTTGATGTTGAAATCCCTATTCAATATCATTGGCAAATCATCAAAGCTCTTCCCAATTTTATCTTGAATTAATGCAAAAGCGTTTTTAGAATAAATAACTAAATTTTCATTCAGAAATTCTTGTATTGCGATTTAAGACTTATCCGGTGAAATATAAACCGCAACCATAACAATTAGCAGTCCATTTTCAGAGTGGCAACGGCAAACACAATATCTCACCGATATCAGAAATATTGTTTTTTTCATCTCAAAAAATACCCAACGTTTAAAGAAGTTTTCACTTCAGAAATATTACATGAGGTTAAGGACCGAATTCACGATGAGCAGCTTGTTCGATTCTTGAGACTGATGCACTGCCGATCGTACCACTCAGCCTCGTAATCTTAACGAAGAAAATCGCACGTAAAAGAGCAGAGAGAAGCCGCGCTTGCGCTGTATTCCGGCGTTGGTGAGGTGACGGCATTTCGGTCTCGTGAAATGGATGTTTTTTTTCACTCTTCAATAGTGCTCAACGCGCCTAAAAAGTTTTCACTTCAAAAATTTTAATGAAAGCCTACCCAGGTCGTTATTTTTAAAAGCGTTTTACTCAAAACTTGAAAATGTCCACTTACATCCCTTTGCTTCTCACTGCCTCATTTGATGATCTGCTGTAGCGACTCATAATGTATTAATTAGCCATTTTGTGATGTAAATTAAATTACACATGTAACAATCTGTATCAGTTAACCTACTGTAGTAGTTTTAATACTTACTTTTAAACAAATCTAACACCAGTGTTTCGAAATCACTTTTTTAAAAAAATACCGAATATCGGTATTGCATTTGGAGTCTAGTGTTGTTATCACACTAGCGAAATGGCACTTCAAAGCAAACGGGAATTAGACATTCATTGCCATTGTAGAAATATACAGGTAAACGCAAGTCAATATGAAATGATCCAAAGAGTAAATATTACTCTCTGGAGAACCGAAATGATTAGATTAGTAAATGCTTGCACAAATATTAACCTAAGTTTCATTAGTTATAAGGGAACGGGATTTTAATATTTTGCCTAAGACTTCTAATTTGGTATTAGCGATCAGTAACCATTAAGATTTATTGCACTAAATGCAGTAGTCTTAGGAATTTGTTTGTGTTAAACTGCGTGTTATTCTAACAAAATTGTTGCATGAATCATTTAAGCGTTTATTGCAATCACTTAAGAATTTATTGCAATAACTATACAGTTGTTTGCCCGCTAAATCCGTTGTCACCCCAATAATTTCTGAATTGCAAGAGCTATCGTCATAAAAGGGTTTTCAAGGTATAGTAAAATTGCCATGAGCTACACAATGAAATCGCTTATAGTGCCACTTGGAGACAAACCTCGGAGTTAGATTTCTCAATTTAGAAACGGTATGAGATAAGGACAAAAATTCAGCTTCAAAAATTTTTAGCATTTTTAAATCCTCATGTATATAATAGCCAATTCACTGATCGAGTGATGTTGACGTCATCAATAGTGAAACTCGCGCCATAGCATGCGTGACGGCATTATTTCGTTACTAAAGCATCAAAAGTTCAATAAATTATTTATAATTTGATAATACTTTTCGGCAATGTTTGACCATGCAGGGAAATGCTTTATTTTGACAAGGCTGAACTAGATCCTGTAACTTAATTGCTTTACTGGTAAGACTGTCATTTAAGGAGAATTAAGAAACGAAAAAGTGGTCAACTATGAACACTATCTACTGGAGTTTAGGGCTCATCCACTGGAGTTTGGAGTTAAAATTTCTACTATCAAAACATCAACAAACAGGCAATTGCTTCGTTTAAATGTTGAAGCAATTTTCACCCGTCATACCTTCACGGGCAATTTTCTAGTAAAAAAAGAAAATCCATAAAAAAAAAAAAAAAACTGTTTGATCGCGTTGAATTATCGCTTTATTTTTGTGGAGTGCACCAGACGAGATATTGTTTGCTCTAAATTCATCTCACCTCACCACTAGCGCTACAAAAGAATCACCTCAACAGTTAAGAGTTAAATAACGTCCGCTCTATAGAATGAACCACACAGGAGGATTTTGATAGTCACTTTTAGTGGTGAAGAAAAAAAACTTCGATAATGGAGGAAACTAGCAAAAAACACCATCAAACCTGCATTTTTGATTTTAATATCTATGAGTCTTCTCACATTCATGAGGGGGTCATGTCTCGCTAAGTGTTGGGTCAAGTCTCCCTAGCTCTAGTGACACTTGACCCATGTGTAGACTTGATGAATATAATTTTTTATACCATTTCTACTTCGAATTATGCTATTATTTTTAGCCATAATAATGTGCCGAATAGCAAACTATTTAAGTAGATTTTTCATTTAGTTTTAACTATTCTACATTAAAAAAAAAGGAAATGAAAAACCAAAATTTGGGTCCAGTCTGCGTAGTTTCCCCTATCCTTTACACGCTATTGAAACATTTTCATTAGGAACTGTTTTTACCATATCAAGAAGTAATTCCACAGAACGATGGAAATTGAATATTATTCTTGGAGTTTTTTCCATTAACATTAAAAATCGTTGTAATTCACCCATCGTAATATCCAGCACGGGTGCCGTTTTCCAGAAGCAAAGCGATCCACATAATGATCCTGCCCTACAAATGGAGTCCGGCACTCGTCTAATATGGCAAGAACATAAATTCCAGAGTTTATGTCTTCCCGGAGGAATATGCGGAGACGAATTTACGACGTGCAGTTTCGTGCGCTTGGTGGGGATTTGTTTTATGGGGGAAGCGTGTATGTAATGGGCTTTGCTCGAGATGATTAAATATTGTCCGAATTGCCAGCGCGGTTTGAGGGGGGGGGGGGGGGGGGAATATGCTGAATTCCGGTTCTTCGGGATTTCGTTAATCTAAGCTCATTGGGTTTGAGTGGAAAACTTATTAGGTGTGGCTAAATGATGGAAAATTTTCACTCTTTCGATGGCACAGTATAAAAATTTTTTTCCGAAAAAAAAAAAAAAAAATTAAACTTTGTTTTTATTTGTATCGCGGACACTAAATCATTGGCGGGGGTCTAAATTTTCGCATCTTTTCCGTTTTCGGGATCTACGTAATTAATGTATTGCATATAATGGTATATTTCAGTAACGTAAGTCTCGGTAGGCAGAGCTTGATACGCAGCTCGATGCAACATTTATAAGACTCTCCGGTAATTATTGGTCATTCTCTTAAATAGTGAATTAGATTTTAATTCCTATGTTCAATTCGGCGTCCTTCAATGAAGTAGTCTTTTTTATGCCTAATAATGAAAAGGCGAATTAAAATCTACCAGATATTGTCCGATACGCCGAGATTTACACCATTGACATACAAGACTATATATGAAACGCATATATTTCAAAAATGGGAATGTTATGAAAAATAGACCTCCAACGTTATTTTTCAATTTTTTTTTTCAAAAACAAACTTTATAACATTCCCTCGTTAGTGCAAATGTGTTTTTTTTTTTTTTGCACTAAATGTCACATTTGAATTAATTATTTCAGATACGGCATTAGTCCTACGGATATCCTATTGGACTTATGCCATTTCTGAAATAATCGATTCATTTACGTATTGACATTGGGTGTTGAGAAAATATTTTTTAGCTCGAAATCACCGTGGTAACCGGGTCCGAGATTTTCTTTTTTCAATGATTAAATATGAAATCTATTACGAAATATTTGAAATAAACTGTTAAATAAGATTTATACAAAATTTTAATGCTTAAACACCAGTTTTAAAATCTTATTTCGACTCCCCCTTTTAAAGCTGAATTAAGCTCTATGCATTGAAACAAACTTTTTTGCAGATTAAAGAAGGATATTGCACGATTTTTTGAAGTAAAAATCATATATTTTAGTTTGTGCGTTTGAATTTTATCAATTCGCGATGCTACAAATCTGTAGCATAAATTAATCAACTGCAGAAGTAAAAATCAATATAGAGAAGAGTAAAGACAAGCAGCGTCTTCCCTCTAAGGACTACAGAAGACAAAGCAGTATAGGCTATTAACTAAGTTTATTATCTTATACATATAAAATCTGAGTATCTATGTATCTATCTATCTATCTATCTATGTCCAAGCTTCTTCTCCCGAACGACAGTGAACTGACCATCGAACCAGGTATCGATGGATTCGTCATCTTCCCGTCTTCATGTTTGGCTATTTAACATAATCCTCCGATAATAATTAGCGGAGATATCAATTAAAAACTATTAATTATGACTGTTAGATTACAAAATCAAATCCCTATTTTTCGAAGGCTTTCCTCCATTCAAATTATTATTCAGTGCTTCATCTCAACTTTCCGCATCAACGCTTTTATTAAAATGTATAGCGTGAAGAAAATTATTGAGATGAAAGATCTGTTGCAGTTTTTTTTCTCGAATATAAAGAAATAAAATTAGGCTTTTGTTTTAAGGCTTTTCCTGTAATCAGGGTGTTTAAGTTGTTTACTTTTCGATTATTTTGCCGTAATCTGCAGCAAAATTTTGCTGTTTTTTTTTTTTTTTTTGTTCAAGCCTGATTGTTAAATACGCGTCACATGACATAACTTTCATTTTCGAGGAGGACCGTGCACGTCGTAAAGTAAATGAGTGATTTACAAGTTATTTGAGTTCTTTGAGGGTTTGTATCTGGAAAACGGATTGATGTAATTCTTGTACGACCATGTGGATAGAATCCATCCAAATATTTATCTGAGTGGTATGTTGCATTAATAAACAACAGGGCAACGCCGGGTAGTAGACTATTTAATGTAAAAAGCGGATTGTTATTGTGCATAAATATTTCCGATATAGTCTATCAGATGTAATTCAGTTTAACGTGAGTAAAGACTATAGTTGATAATGCATATATTTTCCCCTTTTGTGCTGACTGAAAATGTACTCATAACTTGTATCATTGATAACGATTATTAATGTTGATGAGGTGTTTTGGCAAAAATATGTTTTACTGGTGTTTTGCAAACCTTGCTTTACGCGCATTTATTTATTCCTTAACGCGTTAGAAACTAGTCTTATACATATAAAATCTGAGTATCTATCTATCTATCTATCTATGTCCAAGCTTCTTCTCCCGAACGACAGTGAACTGACCATCGAACCAGGTATCGATGGATTCGTCATCTTCCCGCCTTCATGTTTGGCTATTTAACATAATCCTCCGATAATAATTAGCGGAGATATCAATTAAAAATTATTAATTATGACTCTTAGATTTCAAAATAAAATCCATATTTTTCGAAGGCTTTCCTCCATTCAAATTATTATTCAGTGCTTCAACTCAACTTTCCGGATGAACGCTTTTATTAAAATTTACAGCGTGAAGAAAATCATTGAGATGAAACATCTGTTGGCATTTCTTTTTCTCGAATATGAACAGGTAAAATTAGGCTTTTGTTTTAAGGCTTTTCCTGTAATCAGGGTGTTTAAGTTGTTTACTTTTCGATTATTTTGCCGTAATCTGCAGCAAAATTTTGCTGTTTTTTTTTTTTTTTGTTCAAGCCTGATTGTTAAATACGCGTCACATGACATAACTTTCATTTTCGAGGAGGACCGTGCACGTCGTAAAGTAAATGAGTGATTTACAAGTTATTTGAGTTCTTTGAGGGTTTGTACCTGGAAAACGGATTGATGTAATTCTTGTACGACCATGTGGATAGAATCCATCCAAATATTTATCTGAGTGGTATGTTGCATTAATAAACACCCGGGCAACGCCGGGTAGTAGACTATTTTATGTAAAAAGCGGATTGTTATTGTGCATAAATATTTCCGATATAGTCTATCAGATGTAATTCAGTTTAACGTGAGTAAAGATTATAGTTGATAATGCATATATTTTCCCCTTTTGTGCTGACTGAAAATGTACTCATAACTTGTATCATTGATAACGATTATTAACGTTGATGAGGTGTTTTGGCAAAAATATGTTTTACTGGTGTTTTGCAAACCTTGCTTTACGCGCATTTATTTATTCCTTAACGGGTTAGAAACTAGTGTCAGTGTACTACAAAAACATCAACTGGACTGCTCTTACATTTTTTTAGGTAGCCCGTGCAACGCCGGGCACGCAGCTAGTATACATATAAAATCTGAGTATCTATCTATCTATGTCCAAGCTTCTTCTCCCGAACGACAGTGAACTGACCATCGAACCAGGTATCGATGGATTCGTCATCTTCCCGTCTTCATGTTTGGCTATTTAACATAATCCTCCGATAATAATTAGCGGAGATATTAATTAAAAACTATTAATTATGACTCTTAGATTTCAAAATCAAATCCCTATTTTTCGAAGGCTTTCCTCCATTCAAATTATTATTCAGTGCTTCAACTCAACTTTCCGGATGAACGCTTTTATTAAAATTTACAGCGTGAAGAAAATCATTGAGATGAAAGATCTGTTGCCATTTCTTTTTCTCAAATATGAACAGGTAAAATTCTTGTTTTTGTTTTGAGGCTTTTCCTGTAATCAGGGGATTTAAATTGTTTACTTTTTTGGGGGGTTTTCCGCAATCTGCCGCAAAACTACACTGACTTTTTTTTTTTTTTGTTCAAGCCTGATTGTTAAATACGCGTCACATGACATAACTTTCATTTTCGAGGAGGACCGTGCACGTCGTAAAGTAAATGAGTGATTTACATGCAGTTTATTTTTAGTTACCTAACCTTAGTTAAACCTTGCTTTACGCGCATTTATTTATTCCTTAACGCGTTAGAAACTAGTGTCAGTGTACTATAAAAGCATCAACTGGACTGCTCTTACATTTTTTAGGTAGCCCGTGCAACGCCGGGCACGCAGCTAGTTAAAGTATTAAGTTTTGTAGTTTAAGCATTAAGTTATTAAGTATTAAGTTTTGTGCTATCGAAAAATTAAATTGAGAAATGAAAAACGGTGACCAAACCATGAAATGATTGCGTCGCATTTCGAAATTAAGTTATTTTTAGAGCTCAAATGAATTTAGATCATAGAATAATAAAATTGGATTACAGAAAAATATTTATTTTTTCTTAGCTTTTCTTTTCTTTTAACGATGCACATGCTTGTTTTCTTTATAAAAATTCGATACACATCGTTAAAACGAAAATTTGACTTTAGTCCATTCTTAAATTCCATATTTAGTCCATTAATTTTCATTAGTCAAAGTAATTACAGTTAGTTTTGACATTTTTTTGAGTCAATTACTGATGTGATGAGTGTTTCAATCACCTTTTAAAAGTAAAATCAGCTTTGGAACACTACTGATTTGCCAAATCGCGAATTGATCAACTTTAAATGCTCTCGAAATGACTCTGAAATCATGTAAAATTTGGGACTTTCATAGTTGTTAATGATCTATTCTCGTTGTGAGCATGTTTTTTTCAGATATTGTCCGATTTTGAAGTTAGATTCCAAAAAGTAAAGTGTGTTCTTTGTGAAACAGAACGCAATACAATTAAAAGAAAATTTATTTTTGTGTAGTATATGATGTAATTTTTTTTTGTACATTCAACCTTCAAACAGAATATCGTTGCAATAATTGTGATTTTTTTTTCTTTTCACTATCCGTTTTACTTATTTTGTACACGATAGTAATGTAGTATTTACTATCTCACGTTGTTACAGAAACAAACTACATTTCAAGGAAAATCGATACCCTCATTAAATTTCGTTGAATGCAAAACTTTTCTATGAAAAAGAAATAATTGAGGCAGTGAGAAGCAAAGGGATGTAAGCGGCAAAATTAAGATAATCAGTACAAATGGTAGATGAACCTCTCTTCTGTCTTAGGACAAGAGATAGTACTAGCAGCCCTAGTAGGTGCTAGGGTCCCTATATAGAAGCTACGCTTCAGAGTCGCGCAAAACGCGACCCTCCGCTCATTGGTCGAAGCCTCCAGTTTATCCCCGCAGGCGATAAAGATTTTCCTCCCGTAGACTTAACATGGAGAGTTCGAGAAGCTATCAAAAATACGCAGAATCCGATGAAATACAGCACTGAACAACTCTTTCGCTATTTGTTATCAATATATAGATTTTTAATCTATATGTATGTGCAATTTTTTTCAGGAAAAATCCATTTCTTTATTTTTAAATCTTACTTCTTGTGTTCCGGTAGTAAAGCATCCAAACTGTTTATACTTATTTTTTTGCTCAATATCCTTATACAACCTGCTTATTTAGATGCTATACACCTGTGCATTCATTTTGTCATTATCACTTAATTATACCACTGTAAACGCAGTCTACTGTTTTATATTTTGCTTTTATATTCGTTTTTGTGTGCGCTTAGCTTGGCAAGCTTTTGAATACATTTGGCGACAAAAACGCCCGCCAAGGTTTTGCTGCGTGCAAAGAGGATTTAAATTTAGGTTTTGTTATTTTCTTATGAATATGAATAACTATTAAGTAAAAGTGACTAGACATTTTGAATTGTAGCTTTAGATATGGGATTGCTATATTAATGTCAATAATTAAATCGAAATATAGACGCATTGCGTAATTTGTAGTTTTTTGAGAAATAGTTAATTGCTTGAACTTATAGAAATGTCATGCATGAATCACTTTAATTTTCATACTTATTTATAAGCATATTGAATTACATTCCGTGAGAGTTTTATTAGAATAAATGTAATGAATTGTTTCGCAGTAAGGTTAGATGTAATGCGGTTTTTTTTTTTTTTTTTTTTTTTTTTTTTTGCTTCCTGCAATTTGAAATGAAGTAAGTCCCTTTGAAATGGTTTCAAGAAACCACAAGATGAAAAGACAAGGGGCTTTTATCGGATGTCTTTTCATCCACAAGTTCACTTATTTTGCCTTCAAAAAGGAGTTCTTTGAAACCCCGGGACACGAATATGCAATAATCTGCACATTTTTTAAAAAATTACATTGTTATTTCTTAGTTTTACTTTTTCTGCACAATGGTATTTATTTAACTTTAAAACTAACTTAACTTTTCCTAAGACTTAAGGAACGTAATTCTTCCTATCTATTCACTATTAAGTTCACCAAATTAATAATTAGCTTATTTGTTCATAACTATAATAACATCTGCAAATTGTTTTCTGCATTCTCCGCCCCCCCCCCTTTTTTAATAAAGAAAACATCTTCTATTTTTTGAAATAGAGTTACCTCTATTAGTTTTTAAAAAATAAGATTTCTTTAATATAAATAAATATTTTTTTAAAGTGCAGATATACAATTTCAGACTTTATTGTTAGTTTAAAGCATGTTTTTCTGGGGGCGGGGGATGATTTTTTTTCCTAACAAATTCTAAGTTTTCGCTATCAAGGATTGCAATCAGGTTTTGGAAGTTTTTTGGAAATATCTTTCCATATTAACACCAGGGGTGCCCATCTTCCTAAAAGCAAGGACGCACCCCCTAAATATCGCAAAGAACCCCCCCCCCAAAAAAAAAGCAAGAGAGAGCTCCCCCTTAGAAAGTGAAAAATCTTCCTTAAAACAACCTCCCCAAAAATTATGGCGCAGTCTGCGCTATGACTCCCCCCCCCCCTCTAAGTGGGCACCCCTGTTGATGCTTTAGAGTTGATTACTTCATTTCTCAAAGTTGTAATTTTTATTCACACTAAATATTCACGAAAAAAATTCTAATAACAGGTAATATTTTGAATGTTACACCATAATACATGGAGGAATCGCATAAAATATTTTAACAATACTGCAAGGAATGTGCAATTTCGATATCAAATAAAGATACTGGTAAAACTAGTTTTAAAAAGATCACTAAATTTTTTCTCAAACAAAATGAAAAGAAAAAACATTCGAAATGAATTATTTTAAATAGAACTTTGGTATAAGAAACGCTTAAGAAAGTATAATCATTCATAACTACCCTATCTAAGCATTTAAATTTTCAAAATATTTCAAAAATATAGGGGGGGGGGATGGAGGGCTGTTTTTACGACGCATCGAAAGGTGTTTTGCATATAGTAATCTAACCGCCCGTGTACTGGTTCTACAGAAGTTATATATATATATATATATTAAAAAAAAAAAACGGGAAGAAAATGAAGTTAGCGATTACGCGCCAATCTTGCACGCGCTTAGCCACAAGCAACCCTTCTTGGTAAAGTCGCTCTTCGTATTGCGCGACTCTGAAGCGTAGCTTCTAGATAGAGTCTCGAGTAGGTGCTGCTGTACAGCATGACATAGAAAAAAAGTCAATGAAAGCCTTCCTAGGATCTGAAATTTAAAGGCGATTTACTCGAAACTTGAAACTACTCACTTACATCCCTTTGTTTCTCACTGCCTCAATTTATTTGTTACGGTTTACTCATTTCATTTGACAAAATAATCAATTTAAAATTGTTGATTTTCATTTAATTATTCTTCATGATTTTCATTTCATTATTTTGGCCTTGAAGTTTTTAAAAGCATGCAAACCTCAGTAGTTTTATTTATTTTTTTTTTAAATGCTACATTGCATAAAAAAAAGCCACTGTATCGACTTACTATTTTTATGAACTTCCTTCTTTACATGCGATTAGTATTAGCCTTTACAGTGTTTAAACTTTTAGTACCTGGACGACCGAGCCTCGCTCGGCTTTAAAAGAATTATTTTTTTGTCCACTCGTGTTTTTTTAAGGTTCAATACTTTTCCAAATATACTTGAAAAGTTTCACGTTAACAAAAGATTAAGCACTCGACCTTCTTATAACACTTAAGTATCAAACAAAGAAGATTTTGAATGTAATTAAATCAACATTTTGTTTTAAACTATCTGTTACATTGTTTTCCGCTATACAATTTTCTTGTCGGTAATTAAAATATTTTGACCTTGGAGCCAGTTTTGTTATGGTGAAATCGGTTTTTAACCGAATACTTCCTTTCATACTATGATGCGTTTTACGATTTTGTCCCAATCGAGATTTTTTTTTAAATAAGTACTTTTAGTGTAGTTGTTCACTTTACGCCAGAAAATGCTACATAGAGCATGATATCCATCAAAACTGATGATCCACAAACCATTCCAACAAATGATAACAACTGTCTTAACAAAACATCAAGTCTCTAGACATATGTTTTTTCGAAATAAAATTTAGATGCGTGATTTAAAAACAAATAAACATATAAAACAATTTGATGTGTAAAAAAGGATATAAGTAAATAAAATAAGACGGTTAAGCAATAGTTTTGCTTAAAAAAAAAAGCCTTACATCGACTTACATAGTGCTTTTGAATTTGTTTTCAGTCAAGTGTGATTGAAATGAGCCAAAGTGGCTAATATCAGCCAAGCCTGGCAACCCTAAGCAAGTTTAAAATTTTAAAGCTAGAAGAGATATATTTTCATTGTTGTGGTTGCAAATCGTCTGCCTGATGCGTCATTCACAGTTTACTTCAAGGCTTAACTTAATTAGACTTTATATTAAAAAACTCTTTTTTGTAAAAAATCGCGTTTTTAGAGAAAAAACACTGATGTAGATGAACTTAGAATACTAAACTACAATTAAATCCAAAATTTCACCGAAATGTTTAGAGCCGTTTCCGAGATAAGAAATATATACATACCCACAAGAATTGCTCGTTTAAAGATATAAGATAGTCTCATATTTTTTTGGAGTTGGATGAGAATACATTTTCTCAGAATTTTCTGTTAGTTTATAATTACTTTCCCAACCCAAAAGACTTAACTTCACATTACGGTTGCATGTTTCAATGCATGTCACAATTGTCTTAGTCTTTTCCTATCCGCACCCTTTGGGTATTTAATGTTTTGATTCAATCTCTTTGGCAGATAAAAATTAAATCGCAACTTTGCCGATAGTTTACATGTCAGCTCACCAAATGTCTTTTGAAATGGCTTGAGCATACAAATAGCAGCTCAAAATAAACGCTTTTTAATTATTAAGTGTAGCTCTGAGTGATTTAGCATATATTTCTCTTATAACCGATAAAAATAAGTCCAGAGAAAGAACTAATAATACTGCCGTATGCTGGTAAAAGGCAGTATCTGCAGAAATGAGTTTTCGAGATATTTGAAGAAATGTGTGTCGGATCCAATATGAACCATAGGGAAATCTTTGAAATAGACGTTTTTTCCGCTCCTTTTTTTTTTAGAGGAAACCAAATAAGGTAGCTTGTACAATAAAGCCAACGTACAGTAGATGACAAAACTGCAAAACTGTAAAAAAAAAAAGAAACATTTTCAGTTACTGCCCTTTACCTGCACACGGTAAAATATCTTCGATTACTGTTTTTGACCTACGGAAGAAAAATAGGAGAATTTCACCTTGAGTAAGTACAACATCATGTGATATAATGTAAATCAGCATCTCAAAATAAACACTTTTTAGTTATTTAGCAAAGCTCTGAGTAATTTAGAATATATTTCTTTTATAACCGACAAAATAAATCCAGTGAAAGAACTAATATCTTCTATAACTATTTTTGGCACACGGAAGAAAAATATTTGAATTTCACCCTTAATAAGTTACGAGTTTTTGTTCTTTTTCTGCTAGATATAACAATAAACGGGAGTTATAGTCACCATCTTTTGTGGCACGGCCATCAGTTCAGTCTTTATGGTCCCGTTCATGGATTACTTCGAAAAAGATTTATGGCGAAGAGTCACAAATGGTAACTCAAATGTTAAGGTTTTGTTTCATGGAACGATATCGGTTTTCCGCGAATGATTGATTGCTTTTGCTCAGGATATGTATCATTGCTGGGCTAAGTCAGATTAATATCTTAGTTCTAAACTTAGCCAAAGGTTAGTTATTCTTTGAGCATTTGTTGTGAACAACTTAAGGCTGCTCAGTTAATTCTCTTTATCCCAGGTGTGACATTCACTCATTTCACTTTCTCATTTATAAAGTAGGCAATCAGTTTCAAGATTTGCTTAATTTTTGAACTAATATCAGTTCTTGTTGAAGTAAAAATGTACTTATACATAAACTTAGGCAACTAGCGTCAAATTGACGAAAATAAACCTTTTTCAATCATCATGCAACGAAAGAAGACATAAATAAGTCACAGGTTTAACAAAATGGTTTCTTTGCTATGGATTGTTAATGTATGCTTTTTCGTAAAAAATCACGTGGACATTCGCTTTTATTCCAAAATCGCCAATTTATTTTGCTTGTTTTTGTGTGACTAAACCCTTAGAATACATCCTGATTCTGAAAATCAGAAATACAACTGCCGAAACTTTTATTGTTTGCTACGTGTATTCGTGCATGAAATGATTAAAGATAAAAATTTGATACCTTTTTTGCATGATCAGTAACAAAGAATATTCCTTTTTAAGTACAAATATTCAGTATTTTGACTAAAAACTGATCTGAATTTTCTGTGAATGTCAAGTTTTTCACAAGCATGGCGACATTTGGTGAGAAACTCTACTTGTGAGAGCGAAAAAACTTACAAAATAAACTAGAAATTCCGCAGCAAATGAAATTAAAAAATGAATCAGTACTATTTCAGCTTAACATACAAATGAACCGGGCTTAACAGAAAGCTTAGCAAATTTTTACATTTTTCGATAACTTGTTATATTGCTAACTCCTAACCGTTCTTGAAGCAATCGTAAGTTAAAAAATTTAATGCAATTTATCTTTCATTTTATTGATTTAAGTAAGCTGATTGAACTTACGCACACAATGACAAAAATTAGATCCCATTGGAGCTATTGTCACCAAAATTGAACCATCGACTATATCTGTGTAAGTTCTTTTCGTTCCAATTTAATCTAACTAAATCGCAGCATTACTTCTTGAATCCTCAGCAACAATAAACAAGAAAGAACGTTCGATTGCGTTCAAAATTTAATTAGTTCCTGTATACTCTGAGGTGGATACCTACGGCACAATTATTGTCAGGATCCTTGTTTTACTTTTTGGGATATAGCAGCCACAAAACAATGACAAAAAACTTTCGACTGCTTTCCCCTTTAAGCTATCGGCACCAAATTCGAATTTTCGTCTGTACTATTTGAGATCTATCTATGGACTCATTTTTGTCACATTACGATCGTTACGTCCATAGATGCACTAGTCAAGCATACCGAAGAAAACGTTCGATTGCTCAACCCCTTCGTGGAAGAGATGGGGTCAAACAAAATAATGGGTGCAAGAAACTAATCTACTTCGGAGTTCATATGTGTGCAAAATTTCGTTCGACTTCATGCAGTAGTTTTTGAGCTAAAGCGGACACAAATAACCGATCATGCGTATACAGACACACACGCAGAATGACAACCATTTCTTAAAAGTAATTAAAATTTACTCAGCTATAACTCATAACTTGCAAATCTGCTTAAAATCAAAATTTTTCACGAATCCAAAACTTCCAAAAAATAATTTGATTTTGAAAGTAAAAAAAAGGAGAATGTTTCTCGTTAAAACTATTACACATTTCAAAAAAATGTCAGCATTAACATCAAAATGGGAAATAAAAAACAAACAAAAAAACTTGTTTTCTGGAAAGTTCGTCGTTCATCCAATCCGGAGACAGACCAATAGGCTTTGACACGAAAAAAACGTTTCAAGCTCTACTGAGCTCCAATTTTTCTGCTTAACACCATTAACAAGATTCTTCCTTAAATTGCCAGCCTTTAAAAAATTACATCGCTTCTCACCGCCCTCTGTTCGCAGCAATGCTCGAGGTTGCTTCTGTCTCCGTTTCTGCGAACCGGCAATTGCATTTCATTTCTCCCGTAATGAGATTGTTTTGACTCAATTATTTCGCACCCAGCATCCTCCCAGCGGCCATTTCCACCCTCATTTCGTGAGTACCGCCCTTTTTTCTTCAGCGAAAACACATTATCACTCTGCCAAGTCCCACTGGGTTTGAGAGAGTGCTTTATGAATCATTCATTTCCCATCGATTAAAACAGCTCGGTGATATTGTTTACGTCGTTAAAGTAAAGTTCAATTGAATGGTGAAAGTTTCGGAAGTGATAAATAGGTTTAAATAGGTTTTGGTCATTTTAGGGAGCTAAAATAGAACTGAATTGAGAGACTGGGGAGGGGGTCGAGAGACATACAGTCAATTCTCGATAACTCGAAGTCCTAAGGAACCGACTAAAACGTTTGAGTTATTGGTATTTGGAATTATGGGAAGTGTTCGTAACAGTCTCAAGAATTTTGAACCCGATGAAAACTTTAAGATAAAAGGAATATTCAAGTTGTAAGTTTCGAGTTATCAATATTTGACTGCATTTGACTTAAAACACCTGCTGAGAGGGAGAACGTGAGATGCTAATGTGATGGCTTTTTTACGTTTTCTTGATTGTAAAAGGTAATAATTTTGCAATCAAGAATAATATTTTTTATCATTATAAAAAAAATGTGCATTTAAGTGACAATCGTTTACTTTGTGCGGAAATTGATTTTGAGAGTAGCATTATTGTAATACGACCATAAAATTGCAAAACCGATTGCGAACATGAGTTTCGAAGTCAAATGTAACTTTTTTATCAATTTAAAAAGTAATGAGCTTTCAAATTATTACAAATAATTCCTTTCCTTAGACTACACTTGACTTTTTGCACTGAGAGAAAGAGTCCTTGTAAATCCAAAATGTGTGCGTTGATAAATGTTTCAGTTTTTAGTGCGTTAAATTGTTGTTTATCTCACATAAAATCATTTGTCTTCTGTTAGGTTTACTAACAATTGTTGCTGATGCCAAATTTTAACTTTTTAATCTGTTGCAATATAAGTTGGGAACATTTGCTGTGTTGTATTTAGTTTCAAATGTGTTAGAATATGATATCATTCTATTTAAAAAAATACTATATTAAATTTTAAATTGTTTATAGTGAAATTGTTATGCTTAGAGTTCAGATTTTAGCCTTTTTTAATTTAAGGTTCTTCTGACACAATCGGATTGTTTATCAGATTTCCAAACATATTTGAAGCTCAATGGAGATAACAAGACATTAATTAAGTGAGTGAGTGGATTTTATCATACTCACGTCCCTCCAAAGAATTTCGATTAACTTTGAAACACAAAGCATGGCCCCACTAGATGGCGCTGACGCTTTCGGGCCTTTACAATTTATCTTTTTTCTGGGTTAAACCGATGCAACTATGATATGTTGGGTGCATCCACCAATCAATGACAAGTTTCAAACTTGGTTCATTTTTTATTGGATGTCACCCATTTTGACCGCAAGAGGCGCTGAAAGAAACCCTTGTGTCGACCAATGAATGACAACGAATGAAAAGCAGGTATTCTCTAAAGTGCCTTCTTTGTTGCCATGAGTTTCAGCGATTGCTGCGGCCTATAAGCGTAAGTGAAATTTAGTGGGGCCATGCCCAATGAAGAACTAACTCAACGCCATGGATCGTCAAAAGATAAAATAATTGCTCTTGGATTATTAGTTATGAAAAGTTAGTGAGTAGAGTAGACCTTAGCATAAAAACATTCCTCCAAAGATTTTTAATCAATTTAGCAAGTCCAAGAGAGGTTAACTTAACGGCATGTTTCAATGCAGGGAAAAATATTGTTTTTGGATAGCTATGTATGAGAAAAGTTGGTGAATAGAACTTATCATATTCATACGTAACTCCAATGGTTTTGATCAACTTTACAAGTTGCAACCTAAGAGAGACTAACTTAACGGCATAGGTCAACAAAGGATAAAATATTTGCTTTTCGATAACAAGTGCAGATATAATTGTACTTGATCTGAAGGAAGCATTTAAATGTGTCAAAACCAACCTATATACTTGTAATAGCCTTTGTATTGGAAGTAAGTACCAAGAAGTTCGTCCAGCATCCAATCTGAATGCCGTAATAAGCTGTTTTGAATTTGTTTGCAACTGTCTTAATTCCAGTTATGAGGCAGTAATTTGCAGTTTTATAGTTTTTATGTTAGTTTCTTGCTTCTTAGTCCAATTAATATGAAACAAATTTCTGAAACTTAGTACAACAACCTATGTACGAAATATTGACTCGCCGCCGTTCAAATTGTTTTCAGAAGAATAGGGTAACGACCCCAGTAATTGGCACTTTAAAAGTTTGTCCTTAAACTTACCTCTGTTTTCATTACTTAGGAAAAAAAATATTTACTTGCAAATATTTTTGCATTAAAGAATGCACATCTGTACATCTATTTAGTTCACTAAATTCAAAAATATTTGAATTGATATTTTTATAAAAATATATATTTAAAAAGTTACCAAAATCACCAGTAATTGGCACCTGATAACCCAGTGTATGACACCTTGTGATCCAGCAATTGGCACACGTCAATAAAACTAGAAAATCACTTTATTTTTCACTTGTAATTAATGTTAATTTAACGTAGGTAATTTCACATAAATTAATGTTAAATCACACATCTTGACGTTGAAAAGTATTTTAGAAAAATAAAAATAAATTTGGAGTGTTTCATGAAAAAATATATCGAGATTACTGCTGTTTCATTAGTCGGTATGCAGTTTCGATTTTACAAATTATAGCTATTTCACAGAAAAAGGGACATTGACCTGATGATTTAAAGGGACCATGAAAATGAACCGATTAACTACAGTCGCAATATCTGACTGATAGCCAAACATGTTTGTTTTTTATAGTTTCTCTTAAAAAATTCAAATCAATAGTAGAACTCATATAATATAGTTGCTGCAAAAGTATCAGAAATCAAACTAGTGACATATTGCACAACACATTAGTGTTTAATACCTGTTGGTACATGTGCCAATTACTGGAGGCTAGCAAAACTGAAGCACCACTAAATGGCATCCATTATTATTTCAAAAATCCAAAAAGGGACAAAAATATATTTCTACCCACTCAAAGTAACACCTTTCAACTAAACAAAACTTTTGACAACGAAAATTTAAAATATATTTTAAGTCAGATTTTAATAGATTAATGCGCATGCTTGCACTTAAGCATGCGCATTGAGTGCATGCATGCACTAAAGCCAGAGAAGAATCTTTTGCAACAAAAATGGCTGATTTGACACAAGCCACAACTTTTATTCTTTCCTATGCACTGCTACCATTTAGTAACATTAATTGAAGTTATAATCTTTAAAATAAATGTACATTTAGTTGGTATATAGCCTTTTACTTTTAAAAGGTTGGATACGAATCGTATTTTATAACATTTTTGTTGAAGTGCCAATCACTGATGACCTGCCAATTACTGGGGGTGTTACCTACATCGAACTCAGGTCACTTGTTATTTTCTGAATATGCTAGGTGACGAGTCATAACGAGTTAAGTTGTTCATTTCCGTGAAATATGGAAGTATTTGTTAAAATTGTTTAAAAATGCATTCTAAGTATTTGTGACGAAAAAGACGTAATGAGTAAGGCATATTATTTAGCACTGAGGAACGTATGTAAAAAACAATACGTGACTGAAAATTTTTGCTAAAATATGTTTTGAAATTCGCCATGAAAAATACGTTAGGTAAAAAAAATACGTCACTGAAAATTTACTAAAATACGTTGTGAATTTTGCCCTGAAAAACACGTTTTTAAATATTTGAGACTTAAAATACGTTGCTAATTTACGTTGAAAAAAAAATACGTTGCTTGTTTCGAAAAAAAAAAAAAAACTTGTCAAGAAGTACTGTTATGCCTTTGATCAAAATTACGCTAGGAGGTGACAGCTAAGTTACAGTAGTTTTTTGACACGATACGAGGTTTGGAATAATTGTTATAGAAAATATGTAACAAAATACCTGTGAAGAAATATACGTTCTTTGTGAAATGTGCTTGTGAATAAAAGCATTTTCGTGAATACGTTTTTCGTAGACACATTGCTGAATATCTGTGACGACAAATACTTTTCGGAATACTTGTGATTATAAACACGATGTGTCCAAAAAATCTTTCGATGCACGGAGTGACTCACACTTCCTATAGTTATTTTTTATAACCAAACAATAAAACTTTCGTCGCGATCAATATTTAGCCACAAATTAGCTTCAACAGAACTGCACATTAATACCAAACCTGAATTTACTGAGAAATAAAATCTAGCCATCGTTGCCCGGGGCGCTCAGTATTAGGGCCCAAAGTGAAGCTCGGCCAAGTTCGAGGGCTTTTAACTTGCTCCAGATAACCTGTTTGAATGAAAATGTGACCTTCCGTTTACGCTTTACTAAGCTCCATTGATGCTGGAAAACTTAGATAAGGTTGCCATGGTGACGGAGCGATTGCTTCCCAGAAAGCTGCATTCAACAAAAGAGAGAGAGAGAGAGAAAAAAAAAGTAAATAATTTGATTCACAAAAAATGATCGCTTCGGTTTGGAGCTTTAATGGGGCTACTTTGAGCCGAAGAATTGTGTGAGAATTTTAGCAGAATTTTTTGAAAGGATGATGTAAATATTTTTTCGAACCTTTATGTGTAATCAGGCTCTTTTCTTAAAAAAAAGATAGAAAAAAAAAGTTCTGAACAGAAACACAAATTTTCTCCTTTAAATATCTTCCAAAGCATCGTAATTAATTAAAGAGTTCACCCTAGATAAGTAAAGCTATTTGTACTTCTTTCCTCATTTGGAATCTTAATTGAAATTTATGAAAAAATATTATTCAAAATGTAATGAGTTCGAACAGTTATTGTTCTTCTTCGAACGGAAAAAAAGAGTTTTTAGTGAGTTTATTTTATTAAGCCAAGATAGCGTTTAGAAATTTAAAGTGATTGTTGGCGCTGTTACTCACAAAAACCTATCTAAACCATTTTTTAATTTAATTTTCGAAAATTTTGGATTTATACTTTAATATAGGAACAAGAATGAATCTCTCTTTTTAATAGTCGGTTGCATACTTTTACGCAACACTCCATTTATTGTTCTAAGTTTTTTATTTTTTTCCATAGTCATTCATCATCAGTGATTTTTACTCATTTATTTTTTTATTCGTATTGTATAAACTATTTCTTCACTCAAAGACGTATGAAATTCAGGTTAGTTATTATGATGCAAAACCAATGCCTAACGTAAAAAATGTCATATTTAGTGTTTTTAATTCATAAATTTGAAAGAGTACTGTAGGCACGTGTTTTACGGCTGCAAACAGTCCCTTTAAAAAAGCAGAAATGAGTTTTAAACTTTTAGAAAATAAGGAGAAGTAATAAGGAAACTTCATGAAAGCTTCAACAAAGATTTGTTTCATTGAAAAAGGTTACTTCTTGTTCGCTTTAAATATCTGTAAACAATATATTTGTAAATTTTCGTTTAAATAACTATAATTCTATTTTTTTTCTTTGTCTATTAAATTTGTTGAATATTTTCATTTCTTTAGTCTACTTTTTTACCTGTTTTAACTCGGACCATTTTCCTCGCTTTCAATTTGCCTGAATTTAAACACTGTGAAAACAATTCTCTCTGATAAAAAATAAAGGAAGTATTTTTAAAAACCCTTTACAACTTTCGAATGTCTGATAATCTGGAAATTTTACCACCGAAAATAACCTTTATTATTACTAACATAATGGCTTTAAGTTGGTTCAATTACGGCATTTTTCATGCTTTCAACTTTAACAGATTTTAAACTTTATAAATACACTTCTCCCGATAGAAAAAAAAAGTACTTTTAACAAACTTTTGCACTTTAGAGTGTTTGATGATCTGAAAAAATTATTGCGGGCCAAGACTTTATTATTAATAATATTCTTCTTTTTGAAATTCTAATTTTTCAATAATACGGTATGCCGTTTTTCGTTGACATCAACAATTTTCTTTCTTTGCCTTTTGGTTTTACCCTGCATTCTTTTACACTTTATTTACGATTTCAAACATGCGTGTGTTAGCATTGCCTTTTGATTTTTCCAAAATTTAGACGCTTTGAAGAATTTAAAGAATAGTCCTTGATACAATAACTCTTCAGACATGTGCTACGATAAGACAATCACCGGTCTGTCGGTACACTGCTTGTAGTTCTGCCTTAGTCCTGGCTTAATAGCGATAGCTTCGGCTTATTACCAAAGCTTTTACCTTTATTTTACGAGCTGAACTGCACTATTGCTTGCGGACTTCCACTGGTGTGCTAAATCAATTTTATTTACCAGTTTGAATGTAATCACGCTTCAGTGAAAAAACATCAGCCTCCAGCTCCTATTCCAAACTGATGAGTTCATATCAAGGACAGTCTTTGTATCTCGTAACCAGACTGTCGGTACATCACTTGCACGTCATTATAACGACGAAGCTTGTACTGCCGCCTCTGGCAAGTTGAGCTCCACTTGCCGGTCGATTAAACGATTCCATTTGTTGAAATAGGGGTGAGAAAAAACGACTGAAGTTCAAAAGGCTTAATGGTAGCCCAACTTTGCGCCTAACAATTCCTCTTCTTATTGCTTGCTCTCCCTTGAAAGAAATGGACTTGCTCAAGGCCACAGCTCAACTTCTCAGAAGGGAAGAGTATGTCTTTCGATGCTTATCTCCGCAGCATATTGTCCGTTTTTCTGGAGGAGGCACTTCGCCACATCCCCTCGAACGCAGAGTTCCATTTTTCGCGGGGGTGAACGGTACGCAATCTACGCGCTTCTAAAGGAGACAACCGACAGCCTTTAATTGGGCGTGCATTTTAATTCGCAAAAAAGTGTTAGTGTCTTTTACATCACTTGCTTCACTTGTTTGTTGGCATTTTAGTTATTCTTACATTTTAAAAACTGCCGCTTTTACAACAAAATGCTATGATCCGAGTACACCTTCTGCTAAAAATAGCGAAATAGAATCATCGGATACCACGTGACGAGGGAGGAGTCAAGTGCCTTCTTGTGAAAAACGGACAAATCTTGTGTGTAGGTTGATCAACTGCCCAACTCAGCTCTTGTTAATTCATGCCACACTCCCATAACACTCGCTTTTTCTAGAGTGGGTGCGAGTGTCTGTACGGTGCATATGTTACTAGAAAGTAATATTTTCGTATTTGTGAAACATTGTCGGATAGTATCAGATGAAATACATCTTAATCATGCTGTGTCACTGGCATTGACGAATTCTTTTCTTTCTTTACACTTGGAAACCTAAAAATACCAATTCTCAACTCCCCCCTCCCCACCAAAAAAGAAAAAAAAAAGAGAGAGAGAAATCACCTCTAATTTCAATCAGACCTTCAAATTACATTTTTCACAACAGAGGCAGAAAAAATTTTAAAGAAGCAGAAACAATCCTTTCGATAAATAATAAAAATACGCATAATTGATTTTACTTCTACTTGAATAAATATAGTGAAAGAATGTAAATTAATGGGGAAAAACAACATAAAACTATAACAATAACTATCAAAAAACCTAAAAGAACATAGCTTTAATGGACTCGAAACGATCTCAAATAACGTATCTTAACCGTATGCTCGAAAAAAAATGCCCTTTAAACAAAAAAATGCACAGCGTGGTGCAAAAAAAAAAAAAAAAAAAATCGTCTGCAAAGTCAGAAAAAATGAGCAAAGCGAAAGAAAAAAAGAAAATAATAAAAAAATGTCAATGAGATGTGAAAAGGTGTGTCGTTTTTAAATAAGTAAATAAAAAAAATAATGGACCACGTGACTCTCTATTTACCAATCACAAAGACAATAGATTGAAAAACGCTAAGCCACCACAAAGTGAAATCAATAAGTAATCTTTATTGCTCAGGGGAAAAAAAAGAGTAGTTAAAAAATTGGAGATCTTAACTTCCGATCGGAAAGTGGCAGACAACTCTATGTCTCGAAAACCTTGCACTAAATTCGAGACGCTTGGAATATATGTAAAATAATATTTTGAGGAAATGAACATTTATGGAATTCATTCACATCGACCTGATAATTCATTTTTTCCCCTCATCAATTCTCCTCTTAACACAGTTACGACCGTAGCCCTTAAAATGACCCGCGGAAATCGATGAAATGCAAATGAAACTTTCTCCCGGTTTAGCGGGCACTTTGCGGCCCATTAGAACTTCATTCACGTTGGAATTTTCGTTTCCTTGGAAACGAAAGTGTCAGTTTCAGTGACGAGGGAGCCGCCAACTCAAAAGGTGAACGCTCTTTTCGGAGCGCCAGGCGACTAGAAATGAAAGCCTTCCATTGGTTTAACTATCGCTCACATGCGTAAATCTGGTCGGCTCACGAATTTAAATCAGACTTAATTCTAAACAGCCATCATTAAGCACCTTTTTACAACAAAGTTGCAGCAGCAGACAACATTGATAAATCACAAATTAGCAACTGATTGATCGCCGTTGGATTAACTATCTCTCACATAATTGTGAAATTGCTGGTCTCACGAATTTAAATCAGGCTTAATTCTGAACTTCCGTGATTGAATACCTTTTTGCAACAATATAGCAGCAGTAGACAACGTTTATAAAACACAACTAGCAACTAATATGGTATATAACCATTGGCTTAACTACCCCTCACATAAGTGTGAATCTGGTGGTCACACGAATTCAAATCAGATTTAATTCTGAATTGCCCAAATTAAAGATATCTTTGCAAAAAGAGTATCAGCGTTAGACAACGTTGATAAAGCACAAATTAGCTAGTGGTTGCTGGCACGTGTTTCGGGGTTTCAGAGAAGACCTTTTTTCAATGCAAAGAATAATTAGCTTTTAGATGTTAAGTCTCCCGAGAAAAGCTATAGGAGAAATGTCCACAAAGGATAAATTGTGAAAGACGTAAATGCAACAGAATTTTTCGCAATGATGGCTAATAAAAGAATGAATTTTTTTTTCAAACGTAACAGCTGTCAATATACTTAAGACATGTGGATGAAAAATGTGTTGAGTGTCAGATACTTTATTGGAATTTGCCAACTGTAGATCTAACTGCGAAATGTTTGACTAAGCTTATTTTAGAATCAACAAGCTTAATTCAGAGCAAAACACTTTTTTTCGGAAGACTTTATATCTAATTGCTTGCTTTGAAAAGAGCTTCATCAAACCCCGAAACATGTGCCTGAAATTAGATATCAATTTGTGCTTGGTCAGCGTTGTTTACTACTATTACCCTAAAGTTTGTTTTGATGATTAAAAACAATTGAAAAAACTCAAGATCTATTCCGCGCTGCTAGCCACAAATGGGCCATTCCACGAAAACGTCAACTAATTGTCCTGCAGGTGACGGGTCATATATTTTATTAAAAAGTAATAAATTTTAAAGGGTAATGACTAAATGTTTTGCTTAAGAAATCACACATAATTATTTGATTTGTTAAGCAGAAAAAAATGTTGAAAAATATTTTAAAGTATTATTTTTAATGCAATATATGTGTTGTCGCGTGCGGGACAAAATGATCGTTTTCCGTGAAATAGCCCAAATGCATTCTTAAGACAAACGCATCTTGAAAAGTTAGAAACTATAACGGTGGGTTATGTAAGGGTAACTACAGTGGAGGACTACATTTTGAAACCACTAGCAGAGACTTTCCCATTATTACACTTATGAAGCTAAAAATTTCAATACGGATATGTGAGTGGATGTCAACAATTTAGTTATGAATCATGTCGGACAAAATGCAGCCCATTTTATCAATTTGAAGCATTGTGCTTAGTTGAAAAAGCAGTACAACGAATCGCTCATTTATTACAAAAATAAATAAATGAATAAAATTTTTTTGCGACGTCCTGTTGCGTTGGAATTAAATTTGTCACTTATCGTGGCATGTTATGTTTGATAACTTTTACTACTTCTAGAAATTAGAAGATCCTAAGTTAAAAAACCATAAGTAATTTGTTCCCACTCTCCTGTTATTAAATTTCTGTGTTCATAATTCTTTAACTATATTACACTTTTCTCCGCACAGTCACTAAAAGTGCCAAATGTAAATTACTGGTAATACTTAGTTATTTGTCTTTTATACGTGTTTTGCATGAAAACTAATGGCATGGGTTTAATAATGTCTCATACCGTTTTAAGATTTTGATAGTAACAATTTTTTGCAATATCCGTGGTTGCAGCTAAAATTGTGTGATTTAGTAATCTGTCGTTTAGTGTGAATCATTTATACAAAGTTTAAGCTATTACAAGAATGCAATTTCTGACTCGGTACTCAACGAAGCAGTGCTGACACATTCTGCATGATCTTCTGCTATGTAATGGTTATATAATATTATGTCAATCATATTTCCCTCATCAACCGTGTGATAATCCGTCTTTAAAATATTATGATATAGCGCCGACTACGATTGTAATTGCCGAGCGTCTTCAGTTTAGTTCAAAATACATCAATATATAAATGACTAATTGCTAACCCAAAACATTATTATTCGTACATAAACTTTTCTTAACTCCTTAGTTGCCAGCAGTCGATAGGTTTCACCAAACCAGAAACTAGATCAAATATGCCAATAATGTAATAGATAAAACCAAAAAGTTTTTTCTGTCTCTTCTCTTTCTTGTTACACTGTAAAAAGAAATGTGTAGGGCTACCAGTACTAATTTGTGTAACGTGACACGATATCTGCAGTATGTAGTATCATTATTTCAAATATTCAAATTATTGGAGAAACCTTGCACTATGGTTTCAGTAGAATTCAAAGCACATGCATAAAGATCAGAATCGGTGCAGAGCAGGTAAACTGTTATTAGCGGAACGTAAACCTACCTCTGATGGCTGAGCGGTAAAAGCTCTTGCTTTGCGAGTCTGTGATTTTCACGTTCTGGGTTCGGACATGACTTAGGTCATTTCCTCTCTTAGTGTAATAAAAATGTCTTGTTTCTATATTAAAATAAATAAATATTGATTAAAATAACTGATTCAGATGAAAGCTTAATTTTTGTTATGTGTAACCTTTCAAGCAATTTCTCTGTAAGCATACAGAAAATTCTGGTGTAACCTTACGCAGAAATGAGTGAGACATTACTCTATAGTTACATTACCATGGTGTAACCTTTCATAAGCGATGTGTAACTTTTCATCAGTTATGTCCGTTAAGTTACTCCAGAGTATTGGAGGCAGCTATGCTGCCACTGGTTTTATGGAGTATGGTAACACAAAATGTTTTACAGTGCACGCCCAAGTGCTGTTGATAGCTTGCTGATTAACTTTCCACTATTTCATCCCTAAAAATACAAGTCGCTATAGTTTACAGCCTACAGGATGTGATTTTAGTATCGCGCAGCAACAATCCACACTGGGACGACTAAAAAATAAATTTTTTATCCGCTGATCTTGATTTAAACTCCGTAATTCTCACTAAGCACATTAAGTCCATGGGCTTTGTATACTATCAAAGAGTTTAACACGTAATTTTACAGTAAGTAATTTATTTTAGTTCCAATTTGTATTGCATCGTTTTGCAATCCTAGTTCGCCATGTACAGGAGAGGCTTCGCAATTTAGTTGCCGTTTTTCGATATTAAAACTTTAAAATATCAAGCGTTAGGAAATTTTATCGGCTTTGCTAAGAAACTACGTGACTTTCAGTTAAATGGGCTACTAATGGTGCATTTCCATGCCGATTTCGAAGCGGAAATCTCCGCGTTCAGCGTTCTTTGTCGCGAGTAGATGTGAACTGGAAGAACCATTTCGTTTCCGTTTCTATAGAGAGGATTATTTTTATCGCTCGCCCATCTGTAAAGCAAAATGCCACCTGTTCTTAATGAAAGATAGAGAGAGAGAGCGGGGGTGGGTGGGTAGGGGGCCATTCCTTGTAACTGAAGATTCAAATCAGCACTATTAAATTCCCAAAATGGGACGTCTCTATAGTTATTTGTAAGTTGAATGCAAATTAGTAGCTTAAAATGGTCGAACAGCAAATTCTATATGTATTGTAGCCAAGGATCGAGAAACGTTCCTGACGTCACCAATTATGAAACTCGCGCCACTGCATGATAATTTGATAATATTTTTTGGAAATCCTTGACATGCAGGGAAATGCTTTTTTTTTTTTTTTTTTTTTGACAAGACTGAACTGTGTCTCCTAATTTAACTGTTTTACTGGTAAGATTGTGTCATTTCTGGGGAATGAAAAAACGAAAAAGTGGTCAACAATGAACGCTACCTACTGGAGTTTAGGGTTCATTTACTGGAGTTAGGGTTAAAATGTCAACTCTCAAAATATCACCTAACAGGCAATTGCTTCCTTCTAATGTTGAAGCAATGTTCACTCTTCATATCTTGACGGGTGATTTTCTAGTCAATGAATAATCAGCAAACGTGAATTTTGTCGTAATATATCTTGTTATAATATTTTCAATTGAGCATGATTCCAGGTAATTTTTTTTTTAAATTAATAGATTATTCTCACTATTTTCATATCATTTATGATATATCTCTGAGACGAACATTGTACAGATAGGTTTTTTTTTTTTTTTTTGTACAATGTTCAAGAGTTAGTACAGAAGGAGTCATCAGCATCCGCAACAAAATTTATAACAGAAATAAAATCAACTTATGGAACAAGAAATCATTACTTTTGTGCAAATCTTCGCCCAGTGATTAATTTTAAAACTTGCAGATCAACTCATCACTAGTTTTGTATTACTTCGAAATGGACTATGGAGAATGTCTCCTTCCTAATATATTAAATAGGTCAAATAAAGAAATAATTGAATTTTTACCATACTCATTTTTATGCAAGTCATCAAAAAGTGTATCGATCATTTTAGCAGCAGTCTTTTTCCAAAAAAAGAACGTTCACATTTGAAGAACAAACTAAAGTATTTGAGTAGTAGCATGATTATATCTGTTGGATTTTTTAAAATTTTATTTATTTCAAGTCAAGTTTGCAATTGACTACGTACACGAGGTGGCATAGAAAATATAGGAGCAAAGTAATGTAATTATTCACTAGGAAAGAAATTTTTGACAATGAAAGGTCAATCAAAAATATGCTTTTTGAAGCTTAAAAAAAAGACTATGCATGTATACATTCATGCATTACGCATTTAATAAATTATTAGAAAATCGTCAAGGTATGACAGTTGAAAATTGCTTCAACATTTAAACGAAGCAATTGCTTGTTGGGCGATATTTTGATCGTTGAAATTTTAACTCAAGTGGATTTAAACTAAACAAAAATAGATCGTGTTCATTGTTGACTACTTTTTCGTTTCTTCATTCTTTTAAAATGACCAGTAAAACAGTTAAATTACGGATACAGTTCAGCCTTGTCGAAATAAAGCATTTCCCTGCATGTCCAACATTACCAAAAAATATCATCAAATTATCATCTCGTGACGCAAATTTCGTTGGTGGTGACGCTAGGAGCGTTACTTGATCATTCGCTATTATTTAAATGAGGATTCCATCTACAAGAGCTCCTTCTCTGATTATTACATGAAATATGCAGTTTTTAAAAGTAGAGAAAATAATTTGTATCCTGAATTGGCTTCATGTAGATCGAACTGAAATCCCCAATGCAGATTTTCTTAAAGATGATGGCCATGGCTCTTAATTCACAAAGTGAGAAGAATCTTTCGGACAAATATCTTGGATCGAATAGCTCACATTCTTTCCTCCAGAACTGGACCTTCCTTCCACTCAATATTATAGATCGCTCTTTGTCGGTGACAATCACTGGACGGGGAAGGCAGAACCCCCTTTTCAGCCGATCGTCAAATAACTCAAGCGGTGGATATCGCTTTTCGGATCACTGTCAAATACCGGTCTATTCAATGACGCGCTGCCGATATCCCAATTCTTAAACAGAGCCTAGATCATTGTGTGATAAATATGCAGTTTATCTTTGTCGCAGGCATTAGGTTTTGTGATCCTAAAGACTTTGAAGAGTTAATGTCCTACTTAGAACCAAGAAATGATTTATTGGAACATAGATGTTGCTTTAGTATACAAAATAATTATTTTATTGCTTTTGCATTTATCCTTGTAAAATCTGAGTGCAATTTAATGGTTAAAACCAGTAATGCCCAACATATGGCCTGCGGGCTATATGTGACTCATGAAGCTTACCTATGTGGTCTATTGTTAGGTTCAATATTACGAGTCGAAAATTACGTCCATGCCCCTTCGCACAACAACATCAGTTTATCTTCATTCGGTATTACAAATGATTGGTGCAAATCGGAAGTCAAATAGCCAGAAATGGGTTTCTAAACAACAGTTGGAAACTTCGTATCGATGGTAAACTAAGCATTTAGTTTTGATAGCAACGATTCTTCGATTGTAATTTTCTTTCCTTTTAAGCGTCTGTCCATGTTATCTAAAAACTTTTAAATCTACTGCAACTAGAAAGTCGCCCGTCAAGGTATGACGGGTGAAAATTGCTTCTACTCTTCTACATTTGAACGAAGGAATTTCCTACTTGGTAATAATTTGATACTTCAAATTTTAACCCTAACTTCAGTGGATTAACCCTAAACTCAAGTAGGTAGCATTCATAGTTGACCATTTTTTCGCTTCTTCATTCTTCTAAAATGAACATTTTACCAGTAAAACAGTTAAGTGACCGGATCGAGTTCAGCCTTGTCACAATAAAGCATTTCCCTGCATGTTAAACATTACCAAAACATATTATAAAATTATCATGCCGTGGCGCGAGTTTCATTGTTGAATTACGCGGGTTACTCGATCATCAGTTATTATTTATATGAGGATTTTGCATGTGTTCTGCCCCGCGAGATTCATCTAAGAAAGAGGTACGATCCTCGGGTAAATAAAGATTGAGCATTACTTTTTAAAAACATCTAAAAGAGTAAAATTTGCTCAAAGGATATCTTGATTTATAGTACGAAATGTCTTTACTGCCGCCTCGGATCTGAATATGTAAGCATTTCAAATTGTAAAACATTTTTATTTATTTTGGAATCCAACAAGTGACGAAATTCTGTAATCTGAAAATCCTACAAAAGAGATTTGTTTGAGTTGTGAAAGGATTTGCTTAAAGCATACCGAGCTGAAGCAAGTCTGAATTGTTGTTTTTACAGTGCTGACCAAATTATTAGACTAAAGAGTTTTGTTTTTTGTACACTATTTGTAATAAAATACTATTTATTTTACTATTAAAGTACAGTACATACTGTACAATGATTATTACGTTATTTTAGCATAATTTAATGTTTGTAGGTGGCAGCACTGTCTGCTTTGTTTATGTTCTTTGTTTATCTACCTACCAGGAACATAACCTCAATAAGCTTAAACAGTGGTTGTAAGTAGCGCGCTACAAGTAGCGACGCTACTGTAGTAGCTACATTTTTTAGTAGTTTGTAGTGTAGCGCACTACTTTTGAAAAAAAGTAGAGTAGCGAGTAGTTCGCTACAAAAAAAAGTAGTTTGTAGCGATTTCTAAAAACTACTTTTGAATAAAATTTCCAAAAAAAAAAAAAAAAAAAGGTTTCAAACATTCTGACAGCTGCAAGTCTTACGCGAGTAAAACTTGCATCAATTGGATTCGTAAGACGCTGAAAAATACGAGCTGTCATCAGACATATTTCGACACCATACGTTCTATCTGTTAGACGCCATTAGTTTGTTTGGCATCGATATGTTCACATTTCCCTAATATTTGCCTTGAGTAGAGCATGGCTTAGAAAGAAAAGAATAACTGCCAAATAGTATCAGGTTTGTGTTTTCTGTCAGCAGAGAATGTCCCATGGATGAACATCATTTTAGATGTCAATGAGATTATTCTGTCAGTATCCTCTTAATATGGAAGCTACTGCAAATGTTATAGAAGATAATGACATTGAACTGCCTTGGCCGGCTAACAACAAATATTACGGTGTTATAGGAATGGATGATAACGGAAATGTCTCCGTTTCATGCAAAATTTGCCCGTTAGGCAAAAAGGTATGAATGTCATCCGCATTTACTATCGAATCTCTACTTACGTGAGAGATGAGTTCCAAGACGTAGGTTGACATTTTGCGTTGAGGAAAAGAGTATGTATACGATTTTTTTTTATGAACGTACCAATTATTTTAGACATTTGTAAACACCCCTAAACTATTTTTGCCCATTGCTTAAGTTCATTTTTCCGAATTTAAACGTAGAGAAATGACATTTTATTGTATTTAAAATGAAACTGTTATTGAGTAAAAATACGGTTAGGGTGCACAAAATCAATGGAGGAGAATGGCATAAAATGAAACAGTACAGTACGTATAGTATGTAGTAATAATAAAATGCAGCACTACAATAGTACTGTACAGTAGATACAGTAATTATATTCGACGCACTTTTTACTTGTTTAAGAATATCGAAAATCTTTTGCTTTTTTTAGTTGTCAGGAACTTTTCTATTATTCCTTTTAAAACTTTAGATTAACAGCCCGCTTATGTGAAATGATGTTTCATCAACTTCATATTTAGAATGAAAAATATGCGGAGTGGCGATTTTTAAATTAAAAAAGCAATGTTTCGACTAGTACAGTGTGGGGTACTTTTTCTTTCAGTGATGCTGAAAGGAAAGTTCATTCACGAAACTCATATTTAGTACCCAATAAAGCGGGTGATACTTAAGCCTTGCGATTCCTTTCTTAAAATTTTCGTGTTACGGGGTGAGGAATTCGCGTTAACTTGAAAATTCGTTACTTGAGAAAAGCTCACTATTTAGCCATTTCGCGTGTAGACACTTGCACATTGAAGTAAAGTAAGCACTCTTAGTTATTTTTCATATTTCGGATATTTATTAATATTCGACAACAAATACTCGTACCGCTTGGTATATTTAAAAATGTTCTTTAGTTTTTCTTTTTTACTGGTTAAGGGTTCATATATCAACATAAGAGTCAGTTGTTAAATATTTTTAGTTTTCGAGATCATTCGGTAAAATTGAAAAATGCTCTTAGTTCTTTTTATCAGTTGCGTATAAGAAAGAAGATTGTGTCCAGGTCCGGCCCTCTAGCTTGAAACTCAAAATCAATTTACTAGTTCCTACAAAATATAAGTCCCTATAAAATTAACTCCAATAATGAAAATTAAGTTTATCTCTTTTGTTTAAAAGGTGTTTCTCACCATCTAAATCTTACGTACATATACACTATATGACCAAAAGTATTGGGACACTTTCAAAAATTCACATTTTTACGGTTTCTCGAAAAATAAAAGAACAATTGCTCTGTAATTCTTTGACATTAAAGGTATACTCTAGTTGCTATTTTTCAACAAAAATTAAGTCTACTATTCATTTAGGAGACGAGCAGCAAATTGAGGAAACAAAAAAAAAAAGTTTTTGATCATTTTTCATTGTAAATAGCTGGTAATAAGCTGTAAATTTCAGAAATAAATTAAAAATCTATCTAGAATTTATTTTTATATTTTCGTGAAGGTATCTCTTATACCCACAGAGATCTAAGCATTTCTTTCAAAAATGCACAATTTTTTTTGAAGTTTTCGGCTCATATCAGGCAGATTTTTTCTGTTAAACGTTACTTAACTTTCAGAATATTTGACAGCATATTAGAGAAAAATAATAATACAATTTGAAGTTAAAATATTGAAAATTTTCTGAAATATGAAAGGTTAAAACCAATTAATTTTTCACTTCGCATGCAAGAAAGATAGCAATTTATAACTTTCATAATCGGAAGTCCAGATACATTCTACAACTCATAAAAAAATCTCACCGTGATATCTTTAAAATGTAAAAAGTTATCAGCGATCAAATGAGCCGAATTTTAATATTTCTTGGCTAGACGGCGAATCGTGAGGGATCGTTCGCAAATAATTTATTCTGATCATGAATCACTCTGCAATGATAACAGGAAAGTGTTGCCAGTTTGCAAACGACCCCTTACCGTTCATCGCCTGTCCAAGAATTATAGAAATTCGGCTCATTATATAGCTGATAACTTTTTGAATTTTAAAGATATTGAGGTGTATTTTTTTATGAGTTGTAGGATCTAAGCTTTGAATCATGAAAGTTATAAATTGCTATCTTTCGCGCATTAAACATTCACTGCGCATGCTCGAACGTGATTAATTGCTTTAAACGTTCATATTTCATTAAATTTTCAATATTTTAATCTTAAATTTTATTCTTATTTTTCTCTA
Source organism: Uloborus diversus (assembly GCF_026930045.1). Classification (NCBI taxonomy): domain Eukaryota; kingdom Metazoa; phylum Arthropoda; class Arachnida; order Araneae; family Uloboridae; genus Uloborus; species Uloborus diversus. The sequence goes on along the minus strand of NC_072731.1, from coordinate 70,726,794 downwards.
ATATGCTGTCAAATATTCTGAAAATTAATAACGTTTGACTAAAAAGTCTGAGTGATTTGAGACAAAAACCTTCAAAAAAGAATTTTCATTATTGAAAAAAAAAAAAAAAGCTTGTATCTTCGTGGGAGATACTTTCAAGAAAACGTAAAAATAAATATTTGATAGTTTTTTAATTTATTTCTGAAATTTATAGCTTGTTCCCAGCTATTTAGAATGAAAAATGATCAAAAACCTTTTTTTGTTCCCTCAACTTTTTGCTGGTCTCCTGAATGAATAGTAGACTTTGCTTTTATTGGAAAATGACAGCTGGAGTATACTTTTTATGTGAAATAAATTACAGAGTAATTGATCTTTTATTTCTCCAGAAATCCGTAAAAATGTGAGTTTTGAAAAGTGTCCCAATACTTTTGGTCATATAGTGTATGTATATCTATATGAAATTTTATTCAAATTATGACTGCAACTATTTACATTTTTAAGTAGCCGAGTTGCACTTCTTGAATGAAATATTCACTGTCAGGAAAAGATTAAAAACTTGAAGGTTGAACTCTTTCAACTTTTTAAATCCTTTCTTGCAACGGATATTCATAAAAATCGTAAAAAATGTTTGGAATGGCTCAATAAAGGAATGAAACAGTAAGTAATTCTTAGTTCATGTTCAAGTGAGCAAATTTATTAATCGAAACCAGTTTTTTAATTTTTTCGTTCAATCTTCAAACGGTGTGCATGTGTATGCTTTTTATTTATTTATTTTTATGCTTTTTATTTATTTATTTTTAAAAGTAGCGAAGTAGCGACTACTTTTCGAAAGTAGTTTGTAGTTGCTACATTTTGAAAAAAGTAGTTGTAGTTGTAGTTAACTACATTTGTAATAAAGTAGTTGTAGTTGTAGTTCGCTACAAAAAGAAAGTAGTTTTTCCAACCACTGAGCTTAAACAGTTCACTAGTTCTTTTTATTAGTGTGTTCTGTTATATTTAAAGTTAGCTTTAGGTAATAAGTGAGTATGTGTATGTGAATATATGTAATAGTGAGCATAAACAATTTTTTACCTCTTTTTTAAAAAATGTTAAGAAATGGTGTAAACCTTGTGAAAAGTATGCCAAAAAGATTTAAAATGCTCATCAAGAACAAGGGAATGCATACTAAATATTAGTTAATTATTTCACTGTTCGTTAATGTGTCTATAGTTATGTAATCAATAAAGAAGTCATCTTAGTCTAATAATTTAGCCAGCACTGTAATCGCAATATCGGTACTTCGAATTATTTTACAGTTTCGTAATACTTATTTTACGAATCTGCAAAATAGCTCGCTTCGTATTTCGTTTTAACTGATAAAAAATACCGGTCGTTTCTGTGTTTGCTGAAAATTATAAAAAAACATATTTCATGTTTCAGTTTAACTCAGGAAACATCTACTGCTATTTAAAAATTGCATTTCGTTTTCGATGAGACTTCCGATATACATAAAGATGTATATCGGTAGTATTTTAAAGACATACAAATTTGGCTTCAAAAGCACAAATTAGTGGAATAAAAACGCATAAAAGTTGCGGAAAGAATACAAAATGTCATTTTCACCACTAGATGGTGTGATGAACTGCATATTCGTGCGTTAATGTACATCATGTTTTTATTTTTTCCACTTCCTTGGGAATGCGTACTAAATATTAGATAATTATTTCACTATTCCTTAATGTGTCTGTAGTTATGTAATCAATAGAAAATTTGCTTTTAAAACAGTCTTAGTCTGATAATTTGGTCAGTACTGTAGATGTGAAATAAACAAGCTGCTCGCTTTTTCTGAAGAAGCGGCCTTTTTTTCTTTTTGTTACATTATTAACTTTTTGTCTTTATTCCATTTTCCATTCTTGTCTGTCGCTTAAGAGAACCTTTTTATTCTACTCATTCAATTTTCTTTTATTCGTAGTTTTGGCTTCTGATTTTTTTCACTCTGACACATTTTAATAAACGTATCGTAACACTATCTTTACAGCTTCTGTTGATTCACCTTTTTCAAAAAGAAATTTTTTATATATTTTTTAATTGTTCACAAATATTTTGAAAAATAAATTTTTCATGATTCTTAAAGCTGATTTAAACTTGAGAAGAAATCAGTAACATTGGTGCAATAAATGTGAGTAAGTACAAAGGAAGTTTATGCATAGTCGCCGTAGTTTTATTTAATTGAACAGTCTGCGTAAAAGACGTAAAAAGAATTACTTTAATTCACTAGCATTTATTTTAGTAGTAACAATAAAATACTACAGTAATTATTAGAGCTATGAAGCGCTTAGAAGAAATGAGGAAGTAAGAAGTAAAGGTATGTAAATGGACATTTTCAAGTTTCGAGTAAAACGCGTTTAAAGTTCCGGTCTTTGGTAGATTATCATTGAAATGTTTTTCTAAATCATGCTGTATAGCTGCACCTATAAAGGATGCTTATACTATCCCTTGTCCCAAAATAGAGGAGAGGTTCACCAACCATTTATACGGGTTATCTCGAAATTTCTAATTTTGGCACTTACACTCTTTCTGTTCTTACTGCCTCAAATATAGTTTGGCATTTTCAACTGTTAGAAGAACGTAAAAATGCCAGAATTAAAAAAGAGGGATAGTTTTATGGTTAAAAAATATTCCTATCTGCACTGAAAACTAAGAGTTTGAATAACATAGCTTGGATAAAATTTTAAGCTAAATTTGGATTTGCTTAAAAATGTTTTGAACAAATTGGTAGCTCAGTAAAAGTTAGGAAAATTAATTCTAGAAAATTAGTAAAATTGATTAATAAAACGTTTCTCTGAGAGATCTTTTCCTCTGAGAACGAACATCTTACTTTTTTATTTAATTAAATCTTCGGTGCCTTTCATAGTTTAATTAAAATCTAATGCCCTGAATATGGTTTTTTAACCAGAGCAAAATCCCTCAGAATTGTACTTCTCAGATTTCAAAATGGGCGTTTCAGAATGAATAAATTCTTCAAACACATGTTTCCACTTTTAGGGGCTACTTTTACAGTTTTACGTGTATAATTAATTTGTTTTCATAAACTTTCGACCCGCAACTTTCTGTTTGGTGTACGACACATTTATACTTGGGTTAAAGCCAGTTACTAGCCGAATGGCGACACAAAAATGCCCCCGGTGCAAAAAATTACCGACCCTAATGATGCGAAATGAAATTAGTTGTAACAAACACACATTAAGTCTATTTTCCGGGCAGTAGTTTATGCTCTAAGCAACATAGCGAAAGTCATTTTATTTTCATTATTTTCTGTTTTAAGCGCTCTTCAAATATGAATTAAATACGTACATTGTAAATGCAGCAATAATTGCTTTGATCATTCTTGAAAGTTACTGGAAAATTGTTTTGACACTTTGTAATTCAGATGTGTTTGAAAGCATGCTTTTGAAAAAAAAAAAAAAACTCGGCCGCATTGTTTGCAGTTCGCAGCATGTCGTTTTGTTCTATCTTGCATTTTTGTTGAATATCGTTTCCACTTTTATTGATTTAAATAATATTTTGCAAGTCACTCGCTTTTCCTCAACTTAAGTGTTAAACTTTTTTTCTTCAACTTAGTTGTCAACCTGCGTAAGATGCAATTAACTATTTCGGCATAAGTAGAGTATTATGGATTAACCTTGATGAATTTTCCACACTGAATCACAAGAACTCCGGTCTGAGAGGCAGACCATGGGTCTGAGGTCCCTAACTGAGGTCAGGTCTTACAACACCTGAAGGGCAACATTCGGAAGGAAATTGATAGCACACATAGGAGTTGCTATGCTTGTTGGCTGTGTGGACAATGAGAGACAATGATGACACTTGCCTTATTAAATTTATAATTCTAAACCAAAACTTATTTCTTTTTTAAATAAAAACATTTTAATTTACTAAATGAAAATTATTTTCTTCGCATATTCATTGTTATTCTAAAAATTTCCTCCATTGTAAGTAGTTGGAGCATGATAAATAGTTGCTATTAGTGGTCCATATCGTTTAAATTTGTAAAAAAAAAAAAGTGGAAAAAACTAATTTTAATGATGTATTTTTTTAAAGTCAATAAGAAAAATATTTGACTTTGAAAAAACTGACAGTTTTCCATTTGTATATAAAAGTATAATACACAGAAAACTACACTTTCTCCTAAACAGCGGCTTCCCCCAGTTTAACTCTTCCTGCACCTAAGCAAATGCATAACGCTTCAAACTAAACTTCACTGCAGCAGGACTCTTTACGCAAAAGAACAAACTTTACAGAAGAGCCCTTCAAGCAAGTTTTGCCACTTGATTGCTGCACAACAATTGGGTACGAATTTTGCAAGTGCAATTTTTTTTCAAATTCGTTGTCCGTATTTGCTTTTAAAGGCTCAGAGTCTCTACCGGTGAGCTGCTTAACAATTGGGAAAGTTACATACTAATCAAGAGTACAACACAAGATTTCGGGGATTTATTTAAAAAAGTTAAACTAAATTCTGATGGAAGAAACATCTAAAGCAAAGCAAGTAAAATATACTCGTGAGTTGAAAAGCGTCAGATCGTTATCCTATGAGTAAAATTAATTAAGCAGCATTGATTGTTTTACATAAATTGTAATATATGTAAATCGTGTATGTAAATGTGCATACGAAAATTTTAATCAAGTACTCATAAATATTAATATATTGTTGTTTCCCTAATACACATCTCCTGTATTACGTGGAAACACAGGGGCATAACTTGTATCTTAATAATTACTCGCAAATCTATTTTGAGTTATCCTATGAGTAAAATTAATTAAGCAGCATTAATTGTTTTACATAAATTGTATATGTAAATCGTGTATGTAAATGTGCATACGAAAATTTTAACTAAGTACTCATGAATATTAATATATTGTTGTTTCCCTAATACACATCTCTTGTATCACGTTAAAACACAGGGGCGTAACTTGTTTCTTATTAATTACTCGTACATCTATTGTCAATTATCCTATTATTAAAATTAATTAAGCAGCATTAATTGTTTTACATAAATTGTGTATGTAAATCGTGTATGCAAATACGTATACGAAAAATTTAAATTAGTACTCATAAATAGCAATATATTGTTGTTTCCTTAATACACATCACCTGTGTCACGTGAAAATACAGGAGCGTAACTTGTATCTTATTAGTTACCCGTACGTCTATTGTCAGTTATCCTACTATTAAAATTAATTTCGCAGCATTAATTGCTTTATTTACTTTGGATACGTAAATCGTGTATGTAAATGTGTATGAGAAAATTTTAAGTACGCATAAATAGCGATACTTTGTTGTTTTCCTAACACACATCTCCTATGTCACGTGAAGACTTTTTTTTCTTCTTTTGAATAAATTTTCTGAATGCTAATTTTAAGGAATATTTAAATGTTTTCGAAAAACTGTGCTTATTTGCAAAGAGCCATTTTCGGAATTTAAAGTCAAAATGTATCAATAACGAGTTGAAAAATTCTTTTACTGAATAAAAATCAACTGAAACTATCTTTTTACTGACATGCAGGTTAATTGATTTTTTTCCTGAATCACAATCGAAAAAATGTGACACGATATTTATCTCTTTTTTCTTCCGTTGTCAACTCAAAAAGGTTTTTTCACAAGTACGCATTAGCGAGTAATTTGAATTTTAGAAAACAATTATTTCAATGGGGTTGTTTCCAAAATTTTAAAAGTATTTTTTTGTGAAAGAGCAGGCTTAAAAACATAGGATTTGATCATTTTTAAGTAATTTATTTAAGTTTAATATTTTTAAACAATTACTTTAATGGGTGCGCTTTTATTGTTTACAAATCTTGCCGATGACATCACAAATGATGAATTCATTGTTGCCATTCACAAAGCAAAATATTTAATTTGCATCTTTACTCATGTGTATTGGCAACGATATGGTTGATAGCAAGCGTAGAGCGCAATATTTGATTCGCTTGTTGATTATCATACCGTGCAACGTGGTAGAAAGATGCGCCAAAATGCATCGTTTGTGACGTCATCAAGACCACGCCTTGTTTGAAAAATCGGAGATTTAAAAAAAATAATTAAAAAACAACTGTTGGGAAAATGAAAATATTTTCTGGGCCTATGTTTGTTTGTTTTTTTTTTGCTCATTCTATCAATTTCAGTGACTAAAAGTAGTACTTTTGACTGAAGGAAACAACCCCATTGCACCTCCATTAAAGAGTGGAAATTCGTTTTTACTTCATAGAGTATCTGCTTCTAGAAGTAAAGAACAGTTGCAAAAATGTTTTAAATAATTATAAAGACTATCGTTATGAATGTTAATGGTATGTAATTGATATTATTTACAAAGGGATTGAAACTAATTTGTGCGCTTAGAAAAACAAAAGTGCATAATTTTCAAGGAGTACAAAATCTCATTATCAACTTTTTGAACATCTCTCTATTGGTACTTAAATATGAATGTTAATAATTCCACAACCTATCCTGCTCCCTTTACTAGTTTGAGGCAGTGAGAAGCAAAGGGATGTGAGTGGGTATTTTCAAGTTTTAAGTAAAATGCGTTTACATATAAGGTCCTAGGAAGGCTTTCATTGAATTTTTTTTTCTAAATCATGCTGTTTAGCGACACCAACCAGGGATGCTAGTACCATCACTTGCACAAGACAGAGGAAAGGTTCACCTACCATTTGTACTGGTTACCTCCAAATTTTTAATTTTGTCACTTACATGCCTTTGCTTCTCACTGCCTCATTTATACAACTCCTCATTTTTTCCCGAATGAAACTTTCGTATAATTTTCTAAATGTATATTCAAGTTTTTCAATTGCATCTAGTAAAGTAATATGATTACTTTCGAAGAGCATTTAATTCGCACCCAATAGAAGAGTTTATCAACACAAAATATTTGAGGATTGCCTAAATATTACCTATTTTTATGCTTGCTTTTGCTGCAAAAAGAAAAACAATGGTGCGAGTCCGATTGAAAACAAATAGTTTTCTAGTAAATTTTTTTAACGTGCTTTTCTTTTCATCTGGCAGATTATTTTACTGCTTTTTTAAGAAAAGGATGCATGTAGTTGAGTCACAATTAAGGGCAGAAGCTTTTCAAACCCATCTTCTGATGCGGAAAATAATCAGGGATTCTCGAACAGGTTTAACTTCTTTCTTTATCAGTTCCGAATAGTCATGTAGACACGATCGATTAGTCACGTGAGTCAAACACGAAACGAAGTTAATTCGAGGCTAATGAAAATCGGGTTGATCGAGATACTAGAATTGTTCAAGGTCTAATTTGCGTTCAGATACGACAAAACATTTCTCAAGAACTGATAATATTGAAATTCTAATTGCGCTATCACTGAAAACTTGAACCTTGAAAGTTTTGACAAGTGCTTCTGAATAGGGATCTAACCCTGGCAAATGAATAAATTGACTTTCAAGTAATGACGACGTATCTTTGTCATGATGCTGTATTTCAAATACCGTTAAATTGATTATCTGTATTTTAAACAATCGTGGAAGAACGCGATTTTTTTATACTCCCTACCGGCGACAATAATGACATCCTTTTAAAAAATGTAAAACAATACGAAAAAAAATAAAGGAATAAACAAATATTAAAAAAGATACGTTTAAATTAGTATTTTAAAATATGAATGTGACGCTCTTTTCTGTTACTGTAATAATACGAAGTTACTTTACATAGTGGCGTATAAACGATTAATCGGTTATGACAAATCATAAAATTTTTGCAATTTTGATGAAACTGTTTCAAATTTCAATTATACTCTATTAATTTGCTACAACAAACAATAATTGTAAATCAGAAGTGAAATTCGCATAAATCAATTTAAGATAAACACCAGAAAAGCATCGATGTACGAAAATATTCTCATGTCTAACAAATACTCCGGAAACAGTCCGGATATTTTGCATAACAAGGAGCTTTGTATGTTTTGCTCGGAGTCATTGATTCTGATAGGTGCGATCTGCCTCGAATTCGTCATGGCTCCCTGCCAGGTCCAAGAAGTGTTTGCCACTCTTCGTCGTGAGGGAGCGAACAATGTTTTCGTATCTGCAAACGTCGTTCGTCTCCTCGGCCGAGCATTTGGTGTCTCGCTGGATGATGTGCGTATCCAGGCAACGCGGAGGGAGCTGGCGGAGGAGAAAAATAAAGAATTCGTGGAGTTGGAGAACACAGAGCATAAATTCGTTTTCTGGGAATCGAGGCGGAAAACGAAATATGTTTTCCCGCTGTCACTTGAATATGCAGCGTTTTGATTGGTTGAGACAGAACTGTTTGCGTAATTATACGTACCTTTTTTCTTGAAAGATAAAGAGTTTAAAATTTTTTTGACCGCTGTATGCAACTGATGACTTTTATTCTTCCTTCCTTAGTCACCTCCGTTCTTTTTTACCGTAGGTAGAATATGTTCTAAAAATGCAGTTTTTCCTCTCTTTCTAATGAAACCTAAATCGAGTTGATAGGATAATTATTTTGTGTAGAAAGATCCATTTTTGGTTCACAAAATTATATTTCAAATAGAAAAAAAAAGAACTTTCGAAACTGTCTATAAACCTTCCCAGGAGTAAAATTGACAAACTTTGAAAATTGAAACGAAATCGGTCGGGTAGTATCAAAGTTTAATCCGGATTATTTATGTAAAGGTATAAAGAATAAAAACCTCCTTTATTGATTAGGGACAGTTGGTTCAGCAGAGGAGATTCAGAGAGAAGAAAAAAAAGAAAATAAACGTTTACTTAGATTGATATTTTTTTCCTTTATCATTAGATTAATATTTTTTATGAGTTCATCAACTCATTTTTCAAATTCTCTGTATGGACATTAAGTTGTCCTCCATCGGGGAACAAACATTTTTCGGAAAACTTCATGTGAACTACTCTAAAGTGCTAATTAGTGTTACAAAAAAGATAAGTTCATATCCAAAATTTTAACTATAATGTTAAATGGGTTAAAGGTTTCAACATACATTACTTATTATGTATGTTAAAACCTTTAACCTATTAGATTTAATTGGACAATAACGTCACTTAATCTGCTAAAAAATATCAAAAAAAAAAAAAAAAAAGGAGAAAAAATAGTTGCCTATAGTTGAAAAACTCTTTATCACGGGTATTGTGTTCCAGTCTTCCTTTACAATCTTACTTAGTTTATCAGAATGCTAGGTTCTCGTCAGCTAAACATCATTTTTAGTTTTCTAGAACAGGCTAAATACCAGCATTTGTATTTTATTTCAAAACCAGCTTAGCTGCATATTTGTTATTAGCTGCAAACATTGGAATTTTAATTCCGAACTGCAATCATTATAATAGATTCATGTTTATTGCGAAGCACACGTACTCAAATAAGTGTTATTATTCGAGCATAATTTTTTAAAGTTTGTACTTATGAAGCGTATTTATTCCTAATCTTCTTTCTCACAATTAATTAGTTCATTTGCTGCATTAAATTTCCTTAATCATCCAATGCTTCTTACGTTAGAATAATCTTTTCGCTAAACATCGTAAACACTTGTGAGAATTTCAACAAAGCATTGACTTAAACTTAGAATTTTTCTGTGAAAAATGCGAATGTTTTATCTCGAAATAAACTTAGAAGTAGTTTTGTCAATTACTAAGTAAAACTCTCCAATAGCAGACATTTTTTGATAGTAAGTTTCAGTACTTTTCCGTACAAGTTTGAGTTTAAAGTATTTTTGCTAGCAAAAAAATATGTTTGATTCATTAGTTTAGTAAACCCTCGTTTTACGTGGGTTTATTTTACGCGGTTTCGATTATACGCGGTTTAAGATTTGACAACTTTATTTCATTTTACGCGGTTGCAGGAAGCAATTAGATAAAATCCCCCCCCCCCCCACTTTCAAAATCAAAACTCCTGAAGATTGCAGGTTACGCGTAATAAACTGCATTTTGGCCTGCTAATAATGAAGCTTGGGCCACTGGAGACATTTTATGCGATTGGTTCCAGAGCTCTTTCCAGAAGTAAAGTTATTTAACTCACACAGTTCAGAACTCACTGGAAGAAGAGCTTTTAGGCTGTCTTGCTTTTCTGCTGTCAAGGACAAAGAGGAGGACAGTCTGACAAAGGAGGCCAAAACCAACGAGGATGCCGATGTCGGTGACGCACAGCCAAAAACGTTCACATTGAAAATTTTGAGCCATTCCTAGACAATAGAAATGATCTTTCTGATTTGTTAGTGAAGGAATATTCCATAATAGAAATGACGCAAATGATCATGGATGCGTTAATGCTCTGCAAAGAATTACAAAGAAAAATTCTTAATGACTGCCAAAAGACTATCATAACCACCTCCTTTTTATAAAAAAAGAACGTAATTAATTTGTTTTCTTCGTGCATGTTGTGCACAAAAGTCGACATTAAACTTATTATACAATCTAATCTGACTATATTCATCACTAGAATGAAGTACTTCGTTATCTACGGAACCAAACCCTTATTTTAACACTAGTATTGGGTCTTAATTTACGTGGTTTCGTTTTACGTGGCATTTCCGTGGAAGGTAACCCCCGCGTAAAACGAGGGTCTGCTGTGTTTTTAAACTGCTTCTTCACGAAATTGTGTTGATTGCAGAAAACGATTTTTAATTTTTGAGACATATATCGTCACCTGAGTCACCTGAGAGCAACAGTAAAGCATGTAATCCCAGGAATAACACTAAGATATCTTACTAATGCTCTGAGGCGACGTTACGTGTATTTTATTCACTCTGACAAAAGGTTTTTGTGAATGTAATCGCAGAGATATGTTGTCAGCAATTTTATAATCAAGTAGTTAGACCTATTCTGGTGGCAGATATTCGTTTTTGTTATTTGAAGAAATTCTTATGTATGCTTAGGATGTACATCCTAATATATGTACATAATCTGTGTATACATAAATACTAATGTACTCTGGATATTCCATAACCTCATTGTTTTACTGACATTCGGACAACCTTACAGCATTTTAGAAAAACTCTGTTGATTTTACAAAAAGTTTCAGCATTAAACCAGTGTTTCAATGATTTATAGAAAACTAACAGCGTCTATGTCGTAAGACTATGCGGCATGTAAACGCTCCTCTGAGTACCTGTTTGGAGAATTCATTTGGCTGGGATAGCTCTTCGCAAAATTCTAGTGCAGTTCTGCATCAAAGAGAGCCCAAGTGTCTCCATCTAGTGGAAAAACTGGGAGTTAAAATTTTCTGGTAACGGCATCAGTCGATATTGGTGTTACAAGAAAGAATGGATGCTATATCGGGAATTGCACAAATGCTGCAAAAGGTTGTCTTTCTAATTTAAATTTATATGTAATGTTTAAGAAATGAATAGAAAAAAAAATTTTTTTTTCAAGAAAAAATATAAATATTAGGCCTCTTTCTGGACGCCGGAATGTTTTTAAAAATTAGATAAATGTTTTTGCTATACATTCAGATCTTTAAAGGCAACGTTTTATCAACATAAATTTTTGATTCCCCAAAACAAAACATTTTTTTTCGAATGGACCTACACAAGTGCTGGTTCACATTTTCAGACGCGAGTCGGCACGGGCTGCCATTGCTAAATTATATGAAACTTTTTTTTTTGCAATTGTTTTGACCAAAAAAGAAAACTAGAAATGGGTATGCAACTTGAATATTGACTTGCATTTTTTATGGGACACTCTAGTGATCAACAGTTGCATTTGAGGCCCTGACAAATCGTTATTATTATTATTTTTGGTTAGTTCTGTTCACAGTTCGTGCTCACAAATACACAGCATATGTAGCATAAATAACGTAAATTAGGTACTATTGGTGGCACTTAAGTCCCATAAAAATGAGTAGTATGTGCGTTGTTTTCTGCATTTGCCCCTGATGCATAAATATTTTGGCAAATTTCTGCTTTTAAAAATTTTTCTGCAAACTTTGTCGTAATGAAAAAACACATTTTTCGGCTGGATTTACCTGCACTTCAATATTCAAAGTTTGTTATGATTCCGATGGCATTGGTTTTATACCCATCATCACAAACAGGGGAAAAAGTGTTTTTCAACTCGCTATACTGAACATTCCCGTTTCAACATGTATTGAATGTGACACTATTTTATGGGAAATTTTGGAATGAACATCAAAAATCTGCATTTGGTCGAAATTTTCGCATTCGCGGTAAATCCGGAAATTGTCCTACAAATTTCCAGCTTTTTAGTCACAAGTCATTGTTTGAGACCAATGACATGTTTCCCACACTACCTACCATTGAGAATTAAAAGAGTTTTCCCTGCTCACTCTGGTCCTTAAGGGGAGAAAACCAGTTTAGGAGCCTAACATTTTAGTGCTTTTTATGAATTTGTTTTTACAGGAAAGAAATAACCAGAATTTTTTTTAACCTCGAGGATATTTTATTCATCTTTTGATATACACCTTATAATTTTTCGAAATCGTTTCCTCCAGAATTAGTGGAGTTAGAAGCTCCTGTCTATGGTGCAGTCTTCATCAGAGCTTGTTGCTGGTGTGCATTATGAAAGCCACAATTTTTGTCTGTAATAATTACAATTTTCTTTTCTCATAAACAACATATTCTCTAAGAATATAAACCTAACTGTGATTGAAAAAAGTTTAAAATTGTACATTTTTTAAGGAGTTTGATTACAACGTTATGCTTTATTATCATTTTTTAAGCATTTCTTGCATTAAAAATATTAATAGTATCATCAAAGAGTTAGGTTCATATTGAAAATAATTAAATAAAGAATATTCACACAAATTTACAGAACGATTGGTCAATAAATCTTTGAACTAGAACGACCATCAGTTGAAAAAAAAATTGTTTAGAGAAAAACGCGTTAAAAAAAATGCTGTAAACGTTTTCGAATCTCCACAGTCACTTTAAGCGCTCATAGCATCGGAACTAATCAAAACTTTGCACTGAAATTTTGGCAACGTATTATTGAATATTTTTATTAACATTAAATGACATTAAAAAATACGCGGATTCTTTAATCCGGATAAACTGGTTTCCTCCCTTAAAAACATTTGAACACGCTATACTAAAATCAGACGCGAATACAAACTTTTATCCTACCTTCGATTTTAAAGCGATTCTTTTATTTTTCACAATCGGATGAAATGTTAAAAACGGTCCTAGCAACGAAAACTCTAATTGAATTGAACAGAAATCTCCTAATGCCATTTTGTTTTAGAGCGTCGAAACAGTTTTTTATTTCAATAGTAAAACTTTTTTTCTTTATTTCATATTTCCATAAAAAAAAAGTTCGTTCGAAGTTTTTCCAAAAAGCGACAAACTGAATTTCAGTCTCTTTCGTTTCATTTATGACTGATCGATTTTGCAGACGTTTTTTAGTTTTAGTGCAATTATATTTTCTCCACCATTTTATGTAAGATAGAAGCTTCTGGTTTGTTAATGCATCCATGTTATCACAGTTAATGTTTTACTTTACATATTAATTTTTATGGAAAGTTACATCATACATTTCCAAAAAAAAAACGCTAGGATAAAGTGACCATTTTAACGTGCCTATTGTGTACGAGGTTTCCTGATAGATTTTCCTGGTGATAAAACGTCACTTGATTTCAAAGTAATTGATGCCATTATTTCTCTGCAAAGCATTTTTATCTTCATATAGCTATAACGCTCCTGATTTCATCAACAATAAAACTCGATCAACGGTATGATAGTTTTATAATTTTTTTTTGGTAATGTTTGACGTGCAGGGAAATGCTTTATTTTGACGAGGCTGAACTGGATCCAGTATCTTAACTGTTTTACTGACAAGACTCATTTTAGGAGAGTGAAGAAAAAAAAGTGGTCAACAATGAACGCTATCTACTGAAGTTTAGGGTTCATTCACTGGAGCTGGGGTTAAAATTTCAACTATCAAATTATCATTAAACAGGCAATTGCTTCGTTTTAATGTAGAAGCAATTTTCACCCGTCATACCTTGACGGTGATTTTCCAGTCTTAAGAACAATTTCAGCTTGAATATTCAGGTAACAATTCCATAGAATCTAAAAAAAAAAAAAAAACTACTAAAAAGTTTCGCAAGGATCTAACTTTTTAATTTTTATGTGTTTTATTTTTTGTAATATCACTATAAAATTAGGTATTTCGGAATACATAGAGCAATATTTTTAAGCTCTCAAATCCTTTTGTAGTGATTTTAAAATGTATCATGCTACATTTCTTATTTAATTTATATTCTAGTGTTATCAGTTCACAATGGATTTTTCTATTTCATGTATTAATATTATGTTACACAAAGTCACGAATCATAATAGAAATTATTTTCCTGCAAAAATGCGATAAAATTATTTCCAACTTTTTGCCCAATAAAAAGTCAATCAACACAGTACATGTAAAGTAAGACAAAACAACGTTAGAAGAAGCACAAATTTGTAAATAACAGCAGACACGTGTTTCGGCGTTACAGGGAACGCCTTTTTCAATGCAAAAAATAATGAGCTTATGGATGAAAAGACATCCGACAAAAAAAGCATATGCCCATAAAGTACATGCTTCGCAACAAATGCCAAACTTTACATGGATTGCAAATAAGCGGGTAATTATTAATGAAGGAATTGATATGAGTGCTGGTCAAAGAGTATATTCGGTGGAACTTCCCTAATTTAGGGCTTTCAAAACTTGAGCCCCGGAACCCTTTTTAATTTTCAATCTTAAGGGTGTTTAGTTTAAACAGGAATTATGATTGATGCTTTTGCTAAATCCGTAAGTATAACATCAGGAACAAATTGAGATTTTGTGCTTCATTCAAAAAATGAGTTTTTTTTTATGAACAAAACCTACTGCTTTTCCACAAAATTTATTTTGATGCATAAGTAATCATAAAGGTTGAAATTATCGCTGCAAGTATCTCTTTTGAGATTTCATGCACTTATAAAAAATAAACTAGCAATTAATCAACATAAAACATGAAGAAATATATAAGAACAACTGATGAAAAAAATGTTTCTAAAATTAGTTGGCGGAATCTTTCATTTTCGTCTTTAAAGTTAAGTTATACAATACAGGCGTCCCTCGTATAACATGGTTAATTCGTTCCATGTAGTATCGAAACCATGTTATACGCGACTTTTTTAAAAATAACTTTTTAACTAATTTTCTACGCTTATTAATCATGTGCATTGTAAAACTAATGTCAATATGTAGCGGGTTGTATCGAAGCCGTGTTCCGTGTTATATCTAAACCGTGTTATACGAGACTTAGAAATAGTGTAAATCAAGGGATGTGTATCATGCTATATCGAAACCAAGTTTCATAAAAACAAAATAAAAACTTATTAGAAGTATCAAACATTAAAAGAATGCTTTAAACAAAAATAAAATTTCATCTTTTTTAAAGATAACATTCGTGCTATATCAAAATCTTGTAGTAATTAATTCAAGTTTCGTACCGTGTAATATCGAAACCGAGTTATAATAATCACAAATTTGGTTCCGTGTAATATTGAAACAGTGTTATAAAAGTACAGTGTTATACGAAGGTTGCCTGTATACTGTGTTTTATATCTTCTTAAATTGCTAGTCTTTTATTTTATTTCATTTAAAATATTTTAAATTTGTTGTTAGAAGACAGGTTTTTTGTCCATGATTTTTGTTAAAACTGGATTGTTTTTTGTTCAGATATTTATTGTTTTGGATTTTATGGCTTGTACGTATAAGCTAGAGTGTCACCTGTTTGTAGTGGTTGATTTTTTTTTCGGATCTGTTTGCCTGTAATAATTTGAAAAAGTATCACTGTAAAACAAATATTGTTTTAAATATCGATAGGGAGTGCGTTTTATAACATTAAGGTTTTGTGTTTTGAGCGTCAAAAAATACATCATAAAAGGAGTGAAATATTCGGAAGTTAAAGTACCTACCACATCTAACCAATGCGTTGCATTAATTTAATTTAGCTAGTGAGGAGGTCTTTTAAACTAGTGCTCAAATGAGGTGTATGTTACTCCACTATTACATCTCTTGGGCACTGCACAATATTTAAGAAATGGGGTAATGTAGGGTAATGTTAAAGTAAGTAAATGTTCTTTTAAAATTTTTGAATAATTTATTTACGAAAATGTAACTGATACAATCCGGTAACTAACATGCTAAGGTTAGATGCACGTTACTCCAATACTATATTTCTTGTGCATTCCCCAAAATTTAACAAATTTGTAGTAGGGTAATGTTAAAGTAGGAAAATGTTTGATAATTTTTAAATAATTTAGTTTTGAAAAAGCTATGAATATTGTATGGAAACTCACATGTACACATACATATAAAGCCATTTATGTAATCACTAAAAATGTTTAAATGAAAAAACTCTAATTCTCTTCTGGAGTCTAAGACACCCAAACTCTTCCGTTATGAGTCAACTCTTTATATAATTTCTGTGGTTAATTTGTTGATCTGCATTAATTACCCAGACAGATTATTTGCGTTAAATTTATCTAAATTTATTTGAATGCATTCAAAAAAAAAAAAAAAAAAAAATCTTTAAACTACATAGTATCTGCTTTGAAATTTCTGTATTTGCACCACACACACTTAAGATTAAAAAGCGTTTAAAAACTAAAAAGCTACTGAAATAAAGACATGAGTTGAACAAAATCATGATGTGAAGTGCTTTTTTTTTTTTTAAAGCGATTGCTTAATAGGAATTTGTTCTGTTATTACACGTTCCAGAAATAATAATAATAATAATAATAATAATAATAATAACTTGATTTATTCTTTTCAAAAATTCCATCCTTTTCAAGACTTTATTAGGAAAATAATTTCAAGTCAGCCAAAATTTTCAATGAAGAAACAGCGTTATAACTCACTTACCACTAAAAATGCCACCGCAAAGGAAAATAAATAAAACCTTTTCTCTAGGACAAAAATAATAAAATCGATAACAATTCATTTCGCTGCTCTGGTATAAAATCAGGATTCTCGTGAATTCCACTATTTACCTCAGAGAGATTCCCCACTCTTTATTATCAGGAAGTACCGCTTTTTTGCCAGAAAAAATATTTTGAACGAGATTTTCTATTTGCACTGAAGAAGAAACAAATGAATTGTGTTTACTAGCTGATGACTGTCTATTTGCTTTTCCATATTTCTGAGTGTTATTTACTCGTATGAAATGGTTAATGGATTTAGAAAGCAAACATTTTCAGTGTTTGCATAAGTCTACATCTTTTCTGTTACATGGTTACGATTGTTTACGTCAAAAGCTGCAAATAAAGGGCAACTATCGTATTGTTTCTTAGATCCGCTCTTGAAATGTGAAAACTTAACTGTTGTTTTCCTTTTTTTCTCCTCCATATCTTTTTTTTCTTATAGCAAGACATTTACATTGACCAAATATACGCGATTGTACTGGTAAAATATAAAAAAGGAGGAAAACAAGAAACGTTTTAAACAGCCTATTAGTTTTACAATTTAACATTTAGTTTGACAATCATCCATGAAATTGTGTAATGAACGTAAAGTTCATTAAACGTTTCCGGTAACTACCCGATACACCGTGACTTCCGCATCGTTATAATGTAAATTTTCAGTTCCGTATTCTTCCAAATTTTAGAACTTGCGAATAATTTTACTCCTATCATCAGATTTCGCGCCTTTGATATAGGGTAACGGCACCAGTAACAGGCATGTTTAAGACATTGCTCTCAGGTTAACTTAATTTTCTGAGACTTTCAATGTACACTTGACCAAATGTATTGGGATACTTTCAGAAATTCCTTTTTACTGATCTCCAGAGAAATAAAAAAACAAATTGCTATGTAACATTTTTTACATAAAAAATATACTTCAGCTGCTATTTTAAAACAAAAATTAAGTCTACTATTCATTTAGGGGCAACAAATTGAGGAAACAAAAAAAGGTTTTTGATCATTTTTTATTGTAAATAGCTGGGAATAAGCTATAAATTTCAGAAATGAGTTATAAAACTATCAAGCATTTATTTTTATATTTTCGTGAAAGTATCTCTTATACCCACGAAGATATAAGCATTTCTTTAAAAAATACAATTTGTTTTAAAAGTTTTTTGCTTATATCACGCAGAGTTTTCCGTCAAACGTTATTAAACTTTCAGAATATTTGACAACATATTAGCGAAACAATTATAAAATTTTAAGTTAAAATATTAAAAATTGAATGAAATATGAACGTCTAAAGCAATTAATTTTTCACTGCGCATGCGCGAAAGATAGCAATTTATAAACTTCATAATCGGAAGCCGAGATGTATCCTACAATTCATTAAAAAAACCAACTTGATATATTTAAAATGTAAAAAGTTATCAGCAATCTAATGAGCCGAATTTTAATAATTCTTGGTTAGACGACGAATAATGAGGGACCGTTCGCAAATAATCCGTTCTTATCATGAATCACTCTGCAACGATAACAGGAAGTGTTGCCAGTTTGCTAATGAGCCCTTCCCATTCGTCGTCTATCGAAGAATTATAGAAATTCGCTCATTAGATCGCATATAACCTTTAAAATTTAAAGGTATTCAGATGGAACTTTTTTATGAGTTGTAGGATATATCTGAGTTTTGGATTGTAAAAGTTGTAAATTGCCTTTTTTCGTGCATGCACAGTGAAAAATAAATTGCTACAAATGTTCATATTTTCTTACATTTTCAATATTTTAACTGAAAATTTTATTATTATATTATTATTTTATTTCTCCAATATGCTGTCAAATATTCTGAAAGTTTAGTAACGTTTGACAGAAAATTCTGCGTCATATGAGCCGAAAACCTTCAAAAAAATTTGCATTTATGAAATAAATGCTTATATCTCCGTGGGTATAAGAAATACTTTCACGAAAATATAAAAATAAACTTTTGATAGTTTTATAGCTCATTTCTGAAATTTATAGCTTAGTCCCAGCTATTTACAATGAAAAATTATCAAAAACCTTTTTTTCCCCCTCAGATTGTTGATCGTCCCCTAAATGAATATTAGACTTAATTTTTGTTCGAAAATGGCAGCTGGAGTATATTTTTTTATGTGAAAAAAAAATATGGAGAAATTGGTCTTTTATTTCTTGGGAAAACCTTAAAAATGTGAATTTTTGAAAGTGTCCCCAATACTTTTGGTCATATAGTGTATTTAGATTTTTTAAACTATTTTTCTCTCATGCAACAACATCTCATCTAACGTTTGGCTGCCTCTGAATTAGTTAATTCTATTTTTACTTGCTCAATTTTGAAAAAAGGTTCAACCCCCAGGAATAGATACTGACAATTATGATCATACCCACTAATAAATAGGATGAGTAATGGACAGAATTCCCCTTTTCTTCAAAATGTGCAAACATTCTTCATTTTTAGATCTAAAACCTTAATAAATTCGAATGAACATGAAATACCAGCAGACCTCGTGGTGGCTGTTCATAACCTTCCACCATTTCCTTGTGAACATCACCTGGCTCATAAATTCACTCTGATGACACTAGATGGTTGCACCGTATTTACGGGTCGCTGAAACATCAGTTTTACCCGCCTAATATTCTTATTATTTGAATACAAACTTACGACTGTCTGTTTTTAGTCCCTTTTCTGTTATTGGTGCAGTTTCCTTATGTACAATCTATGTTTCATTTTTTTTTTTTGAAAAAATAAGTCTGTACCGTGCCCTTGTAAGTATATGTTAACATGAGTAATTTTAATTAAGTAATAAGAATAACTAAATTCTAATTGGTCATCCTAACTGAGAGATTAACATGGCTGGTAAGGAGATGAAATTAATTAGATGAATGCATTGGATATTGCTTTGGTAACTTCAACAAGAAGTTCTGTCTAGAACAAAATGAGCCTACTTTCCCGTGTACCAATAACTCTCGTACACGAAATCCCGTATACGAAAACTAACGATCGACTTTCTAGTATCTGATCAGTATTCTCAAAATTAGCTAAAATCATAAATTATTTCAAACATATTTTTTTAAATATTTTAAACTGATTTCGAGAAATAAAGTATGCTTCGCTCATCTAAATAAGTAGATACGTAAAAGATAAATAAAAGAACAAATAAAATAGCAGCACCTTTAAAACAAAGCAGCTAAATACATTTTTTCCATCAAAAAAAAAAAAAAAAAATCTTCAACCGCTTTCAAAAAGGTAAAAAAAAAAAGAGTTCAAATTAAAATCTCATTAAAATAATCACACCAAAGAAAAAAAATCATTTGTTCTTCCCCTATTGCCAAAATTTTTTTTCAGAATTAATTAATGTACTTTCAAAAATAAATAAAAACAATAAAATGTCAACTTAAAAAAATAATTTTCACTGTCGGAAAAAAAATCGTCTGCGCATATCTTTATGTAGAAACATACAGGACTCGA
Source organism: Uloborus diversus (assembly GCF_026930045.1). Classification (NCBI taxonomy): domain Eukaryota; kingdom Metazoa; phylum Arthropoda; class Arachnida; order Araneae; family Uloboridae; genus Uloborus; species Uloborus diversus. The sequence continues at coordinate 70,706,450 of NC_072731.1, read as the reverse complement.
ATTTATCCGCCAAAAAATGAATACATAAATTAAAACTTAAACTTGAAAATAAAATCAAAGCATATTTAAAACAATTATTTCACAGTAAAAACCATGACTGTGGAGTCAGAGTCGTACTCCATCTGATTTTGGGACAAAAGAGTTAAATTCGAGCGCCAAAAGTTTTAAATTCAAAGACTCGGAGTTGAAATCGGTCATTTCCCCAAAAAGTCCGCAAATCTACCAATATTTCAGAGCTCGGTGTAGGACTTATTATTTGATACAGGAGTAGGAGTCAGAGTCGAATATCCAAGAGTCGGAGTCAGCCATTTTTCCCCAGTGCATAAATTCTTGCCAAAGCTACGAAGTCAGATTCAAAGTCGGGAAATCGGAGTCCGAGTAATTTTCCGGCACAGGAGTCGGAGTCGGAGTCAGGAGCGCCAAAATTTTAGGAGTCGGGAGTAGGTCGTCAAGAGCTATTTCCAACAAAGTTTATTTGAAGTAAATCCGCGTTTAAGTTTGGAATCTATATTGACTTTCAGTTTCCCGGTAGGCGCTAATGTTAAGAGATTTGAACTGTTCAAAATTGAACGAAAACTTGTTCAAATCAAAAAGATATTTTCGATACATGTTTTTCATCAAAAGCTTTTCCCTACAAAGTTTGTTTGGAGCCACTTAACTCCAAGATTTATTTTTGATTTGAATTTCCCCGTAGGCGCTAATGTTAAGTTTTTTTGAACTGTTCAAAATTGAACGAAAAATTGTTCAAATCAAAAAATGAATTATGGGAATGAGATGTCCTTGCCGAGATCTTCCGAACAAAAAAAAAATTTGTTCAAATCGGACAATTCATTCAAAAGTTAATGGGGGGGGGGGACAGACAGACAGACCGACAGACATTTCACCCCATCTCAATACCCTACTTTCCAATTTTTAATTTTTCGATATTTATCTATTTTATTTATTTTTGATTTTTTTTTGGTTTTTCGCGACATTTTTAAGATGCATTAATCCTTCTTTCATGCTTTTTGAGCAATCACGATTGTTTATTGTTCTCACTTGACAGTCCTTGATGTTCCGGTTCCTTTTTCAGCTCGGACCAGGCCTGCAGCACCACCGTCCACCGGCGGCGGCGCGACTGGTCCTGAGCACTGTCCCCCGGAATCCACTTTTGCTGAGCGGTGCGTCTATGTCCCACACACACGCATGCTCATACACAGTCGCCTACGCGCGCACGCCTTTACACACATACACACGCCTACGTGCACACACGTAAGCCTATACACACACGCACACAACTATATACACGTAAGCACCCAGGAGGAGGGACATGCTTGGGCGGGGGAGCCATTTCTAGAAACAATAACTCTAACCAGTAGAGTCTTGTCGCAACTCGTGATTGCGAAAAACATAATTTGAGTGCAAAGTTTCGGAATTCAAATTAGAGTTCTTCTTCTTTTTCTGACTTTTACTGGGAAAGTAGGCTAAAAAGGGCTTCAAACGAAAACAATCAGCCAGAAACTGCTGACTTCTTAATTACATTCAGTTATATAAATGCGATTTTACAGTTGGTCTTTTTAGTGAAGTTTCTTTACTAAATTGATTTACTGGTGGTATCTTACTTACCTCGGTTATAAAGAATATTTACCAACAATCAAATTTATTACATTAATTTTTTTCTGTTTAAAGGAATAGGTTGAATTTTTCACCTAATAGCTAATATATCGACTAGAGCTTGTCGCATAAAAGTTGCGTACTCATGAAACATTAACGTGAAAAGAGTTTGGTGAATAAATTTTATTCACCTATTGTGGTGAATTTAATTTGCATATTCAGTGTGTAGCAAAATTAACGAAGTTGAAACAATTCTATGTTACAGTGGGAAGTTTGTGAGTTAATTGAGGCAGTCAATGAATGTCATTAAAGTACGGATAATAGAATTAACAGATAATGGGTTTTATCTTCTAATTAAAGTGAAAATAAAGCAATATACATTTTTTTTTTGGTAAAATTCTAAAAAAGGAATGCCAGCCCACACGTGCTCTGAAAATTTCTTTTGTAATTCAATTGTATCTCAACAAAAGGGCATCTTCAAGGCAAGTCAGAAGCGAAAGTTTACATTGCACCACTGAGCTATGACACCAACTGTACTGGGACTGCCATGGGAAGGTAAATCACAGTATCTGCAAATTTTTCATTTTTTGCATTTTTGATATCTATTGTAATTTGCTTAAGTGTACAAACTTGCTTATTTAGCGCCCGCTGGAAATATAGCACAAAAAAATGTCAAGCTCCAACATTTCCCTTTTTAAGCCTACTTTCCCAGTAAAAATCAGAGAAAGAAGAAAAAAGCATGAAAGAAGGCTTAATACATCTTAAAAATATTCCGAAAAACAAAAAATAATAAAATAGTCAAAAATAAATAAAATAGTTAAATAAATATTGAAAAATTAAGAATTGGAAAGTAGGGTATTGATATGGGGAAAAATGTCTGTCGGTCTGTCTGTCTGTCCCCCCCCCCAATAACTTTTGAATGAATAGTCCGATTCGAACAAATTTTTTTTGTTAGAAAGATCTCGCCGAGGACATCTCATTCCCATCTTTCATTTTTTGATTTGAACAATTTTTCGTTCAATTTTGAACAGTTCAAAAAAACTTAACTTTAGCGCCTACGGGGAAATTCAAATCAAAAATAAATCTTGAACTTAGAAGCGAAGTGGCTCCAAACAAACTTTGTAGGAAAAAGCTTTTGATGAAAAACATGTATCGAAAATACCTTTTTGATTTGAACAAGTTTTCGTTCAATTTTGAACAGCTCAAATCTCTTAACATTAGCGCCTAAGGGGAAACTGAAAGTCAATATAGATTTCGAACTTAAAGGCGGATTTATTTCAAACAAACTTTGTTGGAAATAGCTCTTGACGACCTACTCCTGACTCCGATTCCGAGAATTTAGGGGCACCTGACTCCGACTCTGACTCCTGTGCCCGACAATTAATCGGACTCCGACTCCCCGACTTCGACTCTGACTTCGTAGCTTTGGCAAACATTTATACACGGAGGACAAATGACTGACTCCGATTCTTGGATATTCGACTCTGACTCTTTTATCCCAAAATGAGATTGACTCCGACTCCGACTCCGCTGCTGTGGTTTTAACTGTGAAATAATTATTGTTGATATGACTTGTTTTTATTTTCACGCTAAAGTTTTAATTTAGGTATTCAGTTTTCGACGAATCAACTCGAAGTCATTTATGTTAAAGATAGGGTCTGGTGGGGGAAAGTGGTCAATGGGGTAAATTGATCATACGTCAAATAAATGGCTATAGTTTGGAAATAAATGTTTCGAATGAATGTGAAAATTTTATTTTACAATAGGGCAGTTAGAAATTATATTTTGAATACAAAATTTTACAACTGGCCAAATTTTATTTGGTAAAATAAAATATTTTGTGTGAATATGAAAAAATTCAAAATCTAAACACCTCTTTTAACTTTCTTGGAAAATTTTGTTTGTTAGAATTATGAACAGATTGACTGCACAGGAAGCTTCCTACTTGTCTCAAGAACTCTTACTCATTAGCAGTTAGCTGAATCTATTTCGGTTAATTTTTTGGAACAATTTAAGTAAGATGGGGTAAAGTGATCATAATATTAGGCTTAACGAATACTGTCCTTCTAACGTCACTTAATCTTTAAGTATGAGGCAGACATAAATGAAATATTAATTTCACTTAATATGTATTGTTTTTACAGTAAACAGGGTTAAATATACAAATATATGCGTATGCATACTCATATACTCGTGTAGGCACGTATATATACGTATTCACATAAATGCACCAATAAACACGTAGTATATGGGTATCTGCAAGTATTTTTTGTCTATAAAGATATACATTCGACTATACACGAATATACCCGCTTATTACTCGTATATATACGATCACCTATATACTCAGGTAGACACGTATATATGCGTACGTACTCGAAACTCGAGTATACACAAGCATATGATATACATGTAGACAGGGTGAGTTTAAACTATAGGGCAAATTCTTAAAAGATGTAAGAGGGGAGTAGAAGAAGCAAGAATCATAAGAAACATATGGTCACAAAAAAAAAAAAAAAAAAAAAAAAAAAAAAAAAACGCTGACGCGCTACATGCACGCAAAGTCAGAACTTGAAGGATGCAAAACAGGTCACAAATTGATTACACAAAGACAATTTTACGCAACATTTTAGGTCCTAAGAAAGGGTTAAAGTGATTGATGAAATTTGTGGCCGGCTGCTGTAATACATGCGTCGCAATCACAAAGCACTCTCTGTTGCAATAATGAGACTTTTGAAAAACTTTCATCAGTCACTTTGCCTTTGTTGCGATGCGTGTATTAGAGCTACTACAAGCCGTAACTTTAACATCTGCTCTAAATAATTCTAAAAAACTAAAATGTTGGTTAAAATGATCTTTTTTTCCCCAATGGGGCTGTATAAGAGTCCCACCTGAAGAGGCGTCTGGACCATAACCAGACCTAGTGCGCTCCCCTACAATGCATCAGTCTTTTATGTGTCACCATTAAGACGCTGATGCATGACACGGTAGTTTTTTTGACGCCCAGTTTTCACCAGGGGGAGGCACTTGGGCTCTCTTTGATGCGAAATTGCACTAGGAATTTAATTTAGCCTAGGAATTCTAAGCCAAACGAATACCCTAGGGATCTTTTACATGTCGCATAATCATACGACATGAGCGCTGATGAGTTTCTGCGTCTCGAAAATCCACCGACCGGCATCCCCAGGTCAGAACCCGGGTCCACAGACGTACAAGGCCAGCGCCTAACCATCACGCCACCAGCCGGTCAAGTAAAATCATCTTTGTGTAACAAGTTTGTGGCCTGTTTTGCATCCATTAGTTTCTGGCTTAGTGTGCATGTATTGCGTCAGCGACCATAAGTTCATTATGAATCTTTGCTTCGTATCCTCCCTTCTCACACCCCTTTGTTTTTTGCCCCAGAGCTTGGATGCACTCTGTAAGCATACATGTGTATTAGGGGATATACCCGTGTATACATACATGTACTGATATACGTAAATACAGTTATACGTGTTTACACGTAAACATACGTGTATACTCGTTGCTTCCATATGTATGTACGTGAGTAGGCATGTACAAACACGCACTTGATGTATCCTCGAAATAACTCGTGTATACCCGTATATGTATGAATGTATACCAAGATATGGGTAAATATGTCAACTATACACACATATATTCAGGTATACATGTATATACTCGAGATACAAGTGCATACACGCATATGATGTTCGTTTATGCGCGTATATACTCTTATAGACGCGTATATTGTAGGTAATCACGTATACATGCTTATGTATACCCGCATATACTCGTGCATATACTTGTAACTATAAAAATAACCGAAATATACAAATATTACGGTTATTTATAACGGTTTTGCATCTATTTTTAACTATGACCACTTTACCACATGCTATGACCACTTTTCCCCACCCCATGGGGTAAAGTGGTCATAAATACATAGGGAAATGAAACTCTTATAAACTACTTAAATCAATATTTTTCCCCTGAAATTCTATGTATTGTGTTCTTTAATAATGCAATGTAAAATAACAACAAAAAAAGTTGAAGTGTTTAAAGAATTTATTATACTTAATATCCACTTAAGTTGAAAACCTACGATTTTATGACCATTTAAGCCACCAGACCCTATGCGCAGACGATTTTTTTTTTTTGACAATGAAAATTATTTTTTTAAGTTGACATTTTATTGTTTTTATTTATTTTGGTAAGTGCATTAATTCGTTTAAAAATTATTTTTGGCAACAGGGGAAAAAGAAACGATTTTTTTTATATGATGTATTTATTTTAATGAACTTATTATTATTATTTTTTCTGTTAAAGATTATTTTTTTTAATGGAAAGAAGTGTATTAGCTGCTTTGCTTAAAAAGTGCTGCTATTTTATTTGTTCGTTTTTTAAAAGAAAAGTAAGGAATGTTTTATTCCTAGACATCAGCTTAAAATATTAAAAAAAAAATATTTGAAAAAATTTGCGATTTTAGCTTTTTTTGAGAATATTGATCAGGTACTAGAAAGTAGTATGGGTATACGGGAAAGTAGGCTCATCTAGTTCTAGACAGAACTTTTTGTTTAGCATGAAATACAAAACGCATTTCTTCAACTATCACAAAAACTTCCTTCTGCAGATACTGTGCGCGGCTGTATTCATTTGTTGCAATTGCACGATATTTCGTCAATTCCAGTTGCTCCCTGATACCCGCCACGAATCCAGTTTTCATCCTCAGCAGTTGCCACGAAACACCTGTAAAAAAATTGCCCGTTTATAGAAAAGTATAAGAAACATAGCTCCCATAAAGGATTCTATAGTAACGATACAGCTCCTTGTTAAGGAGTGTTTCCTAGGAGAAGCTGTATTAATAACACGTTACGTAAGTAATTGTTAACATCGTTACTAACAAACTTGATTCGTAAAGATTTTCTATAAAACGGTAAGTTTTTTTTTAGTGTACACCGGACGATCGCCATGTTGATACGTGCTTTTTGTGCACGCCATTTTAAAAAGATTATTTTTCTATTAAATACGTAGTTATGAAGATTACTGCCTATTTATTGTCCTCTACCGCAGTTAAATCAAAATTCACTCACTGATTTCGTGCAGATAAAATCCAGAAAAATTAGAAAACTCCAATAAAAGTTCTGGCAGCCGATTGGAAACAATAAACGAGATCGCGGGTCCAATCTCCGCCACCGCTTTGGGTGTAACTTCTTTTTCTTTGTGATGAAAATGTTTTCTGTAAGATCTTGAGTGGAATAAATGACTTTTACCAATAAATTGTCATGATTATATGAAATGGAGGGGCACAATTCGGGGTTCATTATAATGAAATGGAAGGACACAATTTTGGGGTCCCTTTCAATTAATGTGATCGGCAGCTCTAAATGTAACAGTAAATCTAAGCAGTTCTTTTAGTATTGTCCACATAACATATTTATCTTTAACTGAGATTTCCCCGTGGGAAAATGATTCTAAACTGTAAAGCTTATATCGGGGGGGGGGGGGGGCGTAGCTTATTAGGTATATGCCGGTCAGTTTTTCCATGTCCAAATAATTATAAACTTAATTATGAAGTCTTTTCAATATTTTCTGTAACTCCTCTAGTAAAATTTAGTGTTATTTCAAGCAGGAATACGAGCTTTATTTTTGTCGGTTAGCAGTGAGTAATCACACTTTTACCTCAAATAGGGCGCAATGTGAAAATCTTAATTCCAAAAGGGCGTCTTGACGAAAACGTTTAGGAACCATTGCCGCAATCACTTTATGTTACATATTCTCGTCGCAACCTTAGAGCAGAAATTAGTAAATGAAGGAAGCAAGTCCAATCATTGGCTTAGCAAGAGCTGAGACAAAGACGCCAAGTCACGTGACTCAACAACGAGGAATGGTTGACATGTCTGGCGTAAAACTAGAAAACGAAATCTGATTACTTCCAATGCTTTGTTTTAAAATCTCTTACGTGACTTGTAATCTTTGCTTCACGAATGAGTCTTCACTCCCTCCAATTTACCTCTTCTCAATGGTCGCAACTAAGATCTTTGATTACGTTTGACAGATGTAATAAGAATACAGAAAAGGGGCACGTTGGAGCATGTCGACTTGTTTGAATTTCTTCTTTGGCTGAAACAGAAAAATATTGTTCATGCTAGCGCACCGTTGGCTCCTTATTCTTGAATTTTGCATTTTAATTTAAATTTCTATGGTTTTAAAGACTATGTATGTAAATTTAACGTATTATTTTCGTTTAACAGAGCGTTATTCTGTCATTTATAGATTCATTTGGAGGATTATTTTACGTTTCTATTTGAATTTTAAATATTTTCATTGATTTGATATTTTGGCATATTATTTTGTTTATTTCCTTATAACTTCTAAATTTGTTTATCAATTTGTGTTATTATTATTGGTGCAGTTGGGATATTTGTGCTTCCTTGAAAAGCATTGATTTAAAAGCAGGGACCCAAACGCGTCCATTAAAACAATCCTGAAAATCCATTTAAAGTAAGAAGTTTAAATGCAACCACAATCAAATATGGCTGCAAAAATGAGGGTTTCCTCTCAGTTGTACAATGTTGCAAAACTGAGAAAGGGATAGTTTCCAATAGCGAAAACTACGAATCGCCAATACACTCTCTACGCATTTGCAACTTTAAAATGATGATTTTAATTGCTTTTTAGTTTTTATTTGATTGTGGTGCATGGAATACATTTTTTATGACTTTTTTTTTTTTTTTTGCACTTTGTTCCTTTACTACTATAACACTCATTTCAATACCTAGTTTTTCGTGCCAAAAGGGAGGGGGAAAAGGCTTAATAAAGTTACTCGGGGCCAATCAAATTCCTCCAATTCAACTACTGTGAGTAATCACAAAGGTGTGGACTCTCTCATTTTAGGGCGTAGCCTAGGGGAAGAGGAATAACGATTAACTGCGGATGGGATTGTTCAGAGCCATAATGGGAACGGGTAATTAAGAAAAGGCACTTTTTAGTGAATCACATTTATTTCCAACATGGGAATGTTCAGTCGCCGCTTTTGCTGTAATCGTAAGCGCAGAATGAGAAGAAATTAAGTCCACCTTGCCCTAGAGCGGGTATTTCGTGGCGCCACCGAATGAAAGAGTGAGAAATGGCGTTATTTTTTGAAGAAATGAAAATGGGTTTTCTAGACAAATAAGGATAGATCATTTGTAAGAGTTATTTTTGCATTTTTTATTTTAATTTTGGAAACTAGTTTTTAAACTAGTTTGATCATCTGGTGTTCTAGAACACGCTGTCTGTTACTGTTCGTAACTTAATGTTTGTTGAATTAGAAATTCCTTAAGCTTTAGAGAAGAGGTTATACACAAACTTGGATTATCTTTATTTGTTAAGTATTTTGACCAAACAGAGAAATCCAAAATATTAAGGCTCTTGCGCCAAAAAACCCAATAGAGCCAACAAACCAACCAAACTCGTGATATAGAGTCAAAAATACCTATTTCTTCAGCTTGAAAAAAAATCAAGTTATATTGAAAACGGCATATTGCACGTCCACGGAACTTTCTTCTGCATATTTCACATAAATACTCTAAATTTCAGAACAATTAAGCAAAACTGAGTTTGCGCTTTTTGTCTCAAAATCTAATCTGGAGTATTTCTCCTTCAAAGTCCATATTATATACATTCCAATTTTCATTGAATCCTCGTACTATTTCGTTTTTCTAAGCAGGCACATTTAGGGAGGAAAGCGTTTTGTTGAGCTAGCACCTTACAACGATCGGCTTAAAAACTAATCATCGATCGGCATCATTTCTCGTTATTGTCCCATGACTCGTCCCGCGTATAGACACACATAAGCGAAAACTTTCTAAAAATGATTAAAAATATGTTCTTAAAATGCACAAATGGTCGCAGAGTAAAAATCTATAAAATTATTATGATCCGAATCCTTTCTTTTGTGTTCTTTGAATTTAAAAAAAAATGAGGGAAAAATCTTTGTATCTTTGAAAACTAGTTTAGTTCATGCGTAGATAGTTGACTCGCTGCCTCAAAGTTAAACAGCGACAGTTATTAATATAATATTTTGTGTGACCAATTTCATTGTTAGGAGTGAAGTAGTTGGAAAAGATACAACGCTGCAAACATACGTCAATTTTTTCACGTTGTCAGTTAAGAACGGCATTCAAACCAAGGTTTAACCACTTTTTTTAAATCCCAAAGAGGTTAAAGTTGAATCTTGCACAAGACACAAGCTATTATACAGCTAGAGGATTTTGTATTTTCCAGGGAGGAGGTTCTGTTTCATTTGAAAAAAAAAAGCAACTAAAGCTCCGGGACCAGATAATATTTATCCAAAAATTTTAGCTGAATGTGCAAAGGAATTAATGGATGTTATTTTAAATATTTTCAACACTTCTTATAACTCGTGGACAGTGCCAGAGGACTGGAAGCTGGCTGATATAACACCGCTCTTGAAGAAAAGGTCTAAAGGTAAAGCAGGGAATTATAGACCTGTAAGTCTGACTTCAGTGGTTTGTAAGATTTTTGAAACTTTGATCAAAATTAAGATTATGTATTTCTTAGAGACTAATTGTCTGTTGACTAGTTTACAGTATGGGTTCAGGAAAGGCAAATCGTGTTCTACTGCCGTCAAATGGTACAACTTTGTGCCAAGGGGGCAACAATGGACCACTTTTGCCATGGCGAAAATTTTGCTCTCTAGTGACCTCTTTTTCAAACTTAGGAGCTCCAAAAAAAAAAAAAAAATCATCAGGTAGTGTAACCATTTAGATAACTAAAGACGCTTTATCAGAGATTGCCAGTCGTTCTTAGTACGTGATTCGACTCATTCGTGGAAGAGCCAAAAGTCTCTTTTGGACAGACCCTTTATACTGTTTTCCAAGATCTGGTAAGTTCGGATTTGCTTTGCTAATATGTCAGTAAGTACGAGCGCACAATAGTAAATTGATTGCACGCAATGGAAATTTAACCTATTTGCTGATTTGTGCTTCATCTACGTTATTTACTACCATTAACGTATAAAGTTAAGTCAATAATGCTATTATTTACAAAAATGTCATATCTCAAATAAAAATTTGATAATGTAATTCAAACACGCAAAGTTTTTAGTTTCATGAATTTAAATTTTTAGATAAAGGAAAAACCATAAAGGCGTAAACATAAAATGAGAGTCATGCAGAATATATATACGTTTAAAAGTAAGTTGTTTGCTTGTTTTTAAAAATATAAAAAATGAATAATAAACAAGTAAAAGCAAGTAACTATTATTTTGAGTCAAATTTTAATGTGCTCATATTTTTCTTCCCATGATGTGTACTATTTAAACTTAATTAAAGAAAAATATAAAATCGTAAAAATATTTTCTAACATTTTTCTTCATATATTTTTAAAAAAGATAAAAGGAAAGATTAAAATAACTTGCAGTTTTTCCAAACAATAGTAACTGTTTAAAAAGTATATTATCAAAAAAATTCTCTCCTATATTGCTGCAGTTTTAAAAAGATTTAAGGGATAGCAAACATTAATTTCAGTCCGGCAAACATTTATTTGAAAAAGTAAGTCAACAGAAAGTGATGTCACAACCTAAGAAAGGTTCTAGATTAGATTTTCCCTCGCTTGTTAGATGCATATTTCAAAACAACAGCTAGATTTTATGTTTTCTCATAGCAAATAAAATTGTTTACCTTCCGAAGAAAATGGCCGCCGGATAATGTTCACGCTACGTGTCGAAAAACTGTTTTCCCTCTCATCAGTTTCTTTAAAAAAAGTTCAAATAAACTGCGTCTATTGAAGCTCTTAACTTCTTAGCTGCTGGAGCATATATTTCCGTAATGGTTGGCATTTTGGAAACACATATGAACTCTGAGATAAATTTCTTTCTCTGATACGATTTTGTTCCAGAGATACAGTTCAGCGGTCTCGTTAAGTTTTTCTTCTTCGAAATAAACGTCAGACATTGCTATTTTTTGTGAAAAAATAGCATCCTACAAATGACATTTTTGCTAGTGCTGAGCTAGAGGCTAAAGTTTAGAAGCGTGATATACATTTCAAAATGAAACAAGAACAGTTAAAGTGCGAGATAATACCATTAAAAACTTTTCATCCTCGAAGAAAGCAGAATTTTCGTGACCGCAACTGGAAACACATTTTCAAAATTATTATTTTGTGTTGAAAATTATTATTATTTTTTGTTGTTTCCTTAAGTGAAAAAGGCTCCATTATAAGTATCGTAAACTAGAACGTTGATGAAAATTTGAACTGCCTTCAATATTGTTCTCCTGTGGAAAATGGAAAACATTTGTTTCAGAATTCCAGTGAATAATTTATACTTTAGAAAGTATTAGAATTTAAAATACACGTCAGTAGGTGTACCTTATGTGTTGAGATTGGAAAAAATCATTTTCTGATTAAAACATCAATAAAGTAAACTAAAAAAACGTTTTCTAATAAATTAACAATATTGAAAATTGTTAATGATTTTTTTTTCTGTTAAACCTTTAACCGATGAGGGGATTTTTTTGTAAAGTAAATGGCGAGGTGTTTTCTGTAACACTGACATACACTGGTGTCCAAAAGTTAAGCATAATTGTTATTTATGTGAGTAATGTGAGAAATATACATCGAAATAGGGGGAAACGTGATATGCGAGTGCAACACGGTTACAAAATAAGGAGACTACTCAAAAAAACGGTAATATTTACTTTTATCATCCCAAAAAATAGTTTAAATGAAAATTAGGCATATGAGGAGTTTACTCTTTGCACAAAAAATGTTCTTTAAAAGATGATGCTGAAGTTCATTAGTGTATATGGCCACCTCTGACTGCCAGGCATGCTGCACAACGATTACTCATACTTTCTATGAGGTGGTGGATGAGTTGTGGGCTTAAACAGTTCCAAGCATGCTAGAGAGCTCTTTTTAGCTCCGGAGCGGAGCTTGGCGGGGGCGAACGGGCTGCAAGTTGTCTCCCGAGCATATCCCATACATGCTCGATAGGGTTCAGATCAGGGGTGTTCGCAGGCCACGTAATTCGCTGGATATTTTCTGATTCGAGGAAGTCATCGACCACAGCTGTTCGGTGACATGGCGCGTTATCGTATACGAATATGAACTCAGGAGCAACAGCACCTCGAAACAAGCGAACATAAGGCTCAAGAACCTCGTCTCTGTATCTTTGACCAGTGACTGAGAACTGTCTCAAAAATATGGAGGTCGGTGCGGCCATCCAACATAATACCCGCCCAGACCATTACTCCTGCTGACGCAAAGTGATGTCTTTCTCTTATGTTTTGCGGTTGGAAACGAGTCCCCTTTTCTCTCCAGATTGTTACCTGACGAGAATCACTTCGTAGAATAAAGCGGGACTTATCACTAAACATCACATTAGCCCACTGTCCCAGACTCCAATGCCGATGTTGCAAGCTCCAGTTTAAACGAGCGCGTTTATGCGCTGATGTGAGAGGAATGCAAACTGCTGGTTTTCTGGCATACAGACCGACATCATTGAGTCTCCTGTAAACAGTTTGCCTCGAAATTGTTACTCCTGTAACGGCACTGAGCGCCGAACCCAGTTCTCTGGCACAGCTGTCCCTATGACGTCGTGCAGAAATTGCCAGAAAACGATCTTGGCTTGCGGTTGTGACTTTTGGTCGACCTGGTACTGGTCGGCGGGTAACATCTCCCGTATTTGAAAACCTCTGCCACAGTCTCGAGATTACACACTGAGGCACATTAAGAATACGAGACACTTCAGTTTGTGATCGTCCACATTCTAGCATTCCAACGATTCTTCCTTTCGCAAACATGTCCAATTGGCGTCTTTGTGCCATTATTAGTTCTGTTTCACCAGATCCAATGTTTCTTGGTACAGCAATTGCATGAAACGTGCCTGAACTCTCTAAAGCGTGCGAGCTGTTTTATTCACATTCCGAAACGCGCACCTAATTCGCGCATGACACCATCGACTATACTATTTTGCATAAACGTATTGTTTCTTCTTCAAACAATGAATCCCCATAAGTAACTTTATATAATTTTACGAAAATTTACAGATTTTTCTCGCATTTCATGAATTATGCTTAACTTTTGGACACCAGTGTAATACTTAAGTGCCCATACTTGAGACCATTTTGAACTTTTACCTTTAATGGCATGTTAATCATATATTTTCCGTTTGAACGAAGTATTCTATGTTTAGGATGTTCCTTAGTACTTCACCTCATGACAAGGTATAGGGTGTAGATATGTAAAACACCCTTTAAGAACAAAATTTAAAAAAATGTTCATTTTCCCAAGTTAGGGATCTCTCCTCCTTGACTTGGGACACTCTATACTTTTATCCCTCTTTTCGATGTTAAAAATGAAGAATTTCCTACTTTTCACTTTGTTAACGAATTTTTCGTAAATATTTCTGAGTTTTGAAAAAAAAAAGAAAGAAAAAAAAAACAGCACTTGATATCCAAAACATCAGATTTGCAAAAGTCGGTCGTTAAGTTGATTATTATTTTTGACTCTTAACTTACGTGCTCGATACCAGCGGAGGAGGAGATTAAGGGGGATTTATTACATTAAGGAGGTACATGGATGAATATACACTATTTAAATTGCAACGGCTCTGCGCATAGAAATTCTTTAGGTAAAACTAATTGTTTTATTGTTATAATACGCTTAATTAATAAAACATATAGTCTTTTATTTTGCCCACACAGCCAATTCTCCATAACTGTTTCATTTTAGCATTAATATATCTGAAAGTAAATAAAATGTTATATTCCCTTCTTTCGACTTTTCGTACAAACATGTTCAGCTTTCTTTTCTAAATAACCTGGCATAATGCTTTTTACCATAATCAGACACCTAAATAAACATCGAAATTTATTTTATCAGAACACATGGTAAAAATACTTATTAATATACAAAATAATACTTATTTTCATGTCAAGTAAAAATAATGTTACCCTCACCTGGCTCAAAAGACTGAAATTTAACATGAAAACTGCAAAAGGATGCTTTTGACCGCGAATAATCTACGTAATGACTAAATTTGAAAGCAAGCTAACGGTGTTAAGCAAAATTCAAGTAATACTGCATCAATTCTTGTTGCACTGCCTTAAATCATGCTTGTGCCAGCCGATGCAGCATTTCCCCTGACAAGTATATGTTTTTATATTTTATCTTTACCAAAATGTATGTTTGTACATTGAAATGTTTATTGTGTGTAAACATCACGGATTACGTTCAAAATCTGGTAAAAAGGAAGCGTGATGTTGTTTTTATAAGTTAGGTATGATTTTGTCACTTCTCTGGAGTCACTCCTCTGGCAGTTTTTTTGCCAATAGCTTCACCCCCTGACAGTCTATTTTCTCCTGGTGCCTATATTACTCAAGAGAAAGTTCAAACATCTTCTGACCTTCATCTTTACAAATACAAAAATAACGTCAACTGCTTAAATAATGAATATAAAAGTAAACAGAAAAAAAAACATTTACTGTATTATTCACCCACAGACTATTTTAACTGTAACTATTCTCGAATTACTAGTGGTATCGCTCGTTTTTAGCTCTAAATAAAAATACTGATTGCTGCAAAATTAAAGATTATTGAACTTAGGTAAATATGATTACTACAACTCCATACTAGTCAGCTAAGCATGCAATTGGTTTTTTCAGTAAATTACCGCCTTATAGCCAGGGATAAGGCAGAAATACATGAAATACACCGTCAGCTCAGTCATTCCAGCTGAGGACTGCAGTTTCGTGCTTATTAGCACTCATCAGCCCGGCACAGAAGTGACTGAGCTAGAGGTGGGAAACCTCTAAAGGAAGCCAAGAGTGCCAAACAAACTGGTAGCTAATATATCCATACGCACAATAATCCATTATGCACAATATGTGTATGCGATCATATGCATAATATAAAAAATTATGAAGCTTGAGGGTATACACTGTATGTCTAAAAAATGTTTGAGAGTATACGGCGTATATCAGGGGAACACCCCTGATCGTATCTCATCATCATGTAGATTTCTGTATCTTCTTCTTTTTTTTCTCCTTTTTAAAATTGATTCGGAGTAAGATTTTTAAGAAGTTCATATGAAACTTAGTATGGCATTCAGTAACTGAAACATGTTTGTAGCAGAAGAAAGTGATAAACACTCATTAAATAAACATACACTTAAAATATGAGCGTAAAAGTGAATGTAAAATAGGAATGCATTTTCTTGTAATGACCATGCAGCTACACCACTAGCACAGGCCTTTCATATTGGACATACCATCGTTATACTGGGCACACATGTATGAAATATTTAGCCAGCATGAGGAAATTTCGTTTTTAGTTGAAATTAACAATGGTTCCTCATCATTTTTTCCGTTCTTGTAATGACCATGCAGCTACACCACTTGCACAGGCCTTTCATATTGGACATACCATCGTTATACTGGGCACACATGTATGAAATATTTAGCCAGCATGAGGAAATTTCGTCTTTAGTTGAAATTAACAATGGTTCCTCATCATTTTTTCCGTTCTTGTAATGACCATGCAGCTACACCACTTGCACAGGCCTTTCATATTGGACATACCATCGTTATACTGGGCACACATGTATGAAATATTTAGCCAGCATGAGGAAATTTCGTCTTTAGTTGAAATTAACAATGGTTCCTCATCATTTTTTCCGTTCTTGTAATGACCATGCAGCTACACCACTTGCACAGGCCTTTCATATTGAACATACCATCGTTATACTGGGCACACATGTATGAAATATTTAGCCAGCATGAGGAAATTTTGTCTTTAGTTGAAATTAACAATGGTTCCTCATCATTTTTTCCGTTCTTGTAATGACCATGCAGCTACACCTCTGGCACAGTCCTTTCATATTGGACATACCATCGTTATACTGGGCACACATGTATGAAATATTTAGCCAGCATGAGGAAATTTTGTCTTTAGTTGAAATTAACAATGGTTCCCCATCAGTTTTTCCGTTCTTGAAAGGTTGGAAAATGCTTCATGAATTTCTAAGTCATCATCCAAATAACGGAAAACACTTGCTCGTGTCTGGGAATGTGTTGAGTTTCATCAAATATTTACTGAGAACCAGCGAATTTTTTAAAAATGAACATTGATTTTCGATTTACATAAATTGATTTCACCTATTTTCTATCATTCTGCTCAAAACATTTGGGGGTGCGACCGCACCTCTCGACCCCCCTATTTGCCACTCCTGGTAGATAGCAAATCAGGAAACTTGGACAAGATTAGATGATTGCATCAATACACCCGAACCTGTTTTTATGCGGTAGATAGGAACCGCAGAAAAAAATCACACACAAAAAAAAAATTGTTGGAAACTTCACCAGTAGCTTTAAAAAGGTGTATTCACGACACAGTTTAAATTTTTTTTTATGCGGTGGATAGGGATCGCATAAAAAAAGCCACACATAATAAATACCCACAAACTTACAAAATAATCTTTAAACCAATTCAAAATAAACCAAGTGGTGATAATTTTTGCCGAGTTGTCGGACAAAATTTCCGGAATAAGGAAATTTTTGGGAGGTCACAGTGACTTCCCATCGAGGTGCCTATTTCGTCACTCGAAGATACTAGCTCGCACTCGTTTTAAAAATAATTTCGTTAGTTGAATTCCAATCTGATTGAAATTTTAATATAAGGCACACACACAAAAAAGACCGCATAAAAAAAGGTTTGAGTAAACTTTTCCTTAATTATCCGCTTAAAAATATTAAAGAATCTACAAATCAAAATATATTATAAAATAAATTATTGCCGTACATTACTAAATTCGCTTAGGAAAGAACTAATAGTTTTCATTGTTTTTATTAAAAACTATTGGATCGCGTACTCAAAATCATTTAAGGCAACTTTGAAGCTTGCAAGTAACTTCGCATCACTTATCTCTTTTTAGTATAAATATCAAAAGAAATGAAAGGAGAACAATTATGCACTCTGATGGCAACATTGTAATATCAGTTTTATTCAATTCATTTTGCAAAAGAAGTTGCCAACACTATAATCCAATAAGTTGCTGTTTGGATGTAACTCTTGAATCCCGAAGCTATCAAAATACCTCATCTTACATCATAATACTCTGTCTATGTAATAGGGGATTTTTTAGACACAGAAATTTTAATTTTATGGTCGTAGTTACGTTAAATATAACTAGCTCGTTCAGTTTCCATTGTATTCCTGATATGGTACAACTACGTTTAAGTGGCTGGATAACTTCGAACCAGTTAATTAGTTCATTTTTCCAGATTAATGATTCATTCAGGAGGGAGAAATCATTTCAGCACCAAGCGTTGGCTGTAGCGATATTACATTTTTGCCAATGTTTTTCTCATACAATCTTAACTTTAATAATTGTAAATGTTGGTGTTTGGCTGTCTTCTTTTTAAATTCACCAACACGTGCTATGTGCTCTTTGAAAATGATTTTCCAAATTAAAAGTAATACAAACAATATAAAAGATAATTCATTTCCTCGCGGATATTTCATGTAGTTTTACGTCTTATATTCGAACTTTTTATTGTCTAAAATTTTCAAAGCATGTAACGAAACAACATTGAATTCTAAGATTGGAAACTGGTTACTTCATATGTTACTCAGAATCTTAAAATACCTTGCTTAAAAAATATCGCAGACGTTAAAAAAAATAAAGGTGGGAGGGAGGGGGTTGAATGAGAAAATTTTGTAAAAAACGAGACGGTTTTTCTTTTTTTCTTTTTGCGGAAGGAAAAACACTGTCAATTTTATCAGAAATTTTTTGACGCAGTGCAAAGTTTTTTTTAAAAATCATATATTTTATCTGTTTTTTTTTTTTTTTAACACAGAGACGTAAAATACAAAAAAAAAAAAGTATCGAGAAAGCACCATTGCATTAAATGCAATTCAGTCAAATATGCAAGCAAATGCAATTGTGTTTTACTTACCTTACCTTCGGAATTTCAGCGAATAAAAATGTTGCATCTTCAACGTTGTAGGATGAAATAAAAGCAATTCTTTTAGATGATCCTGTACTAATAGCAGCTCATTCCAAACAGTAAAGTAATCACGTTGTTTCTATTATTGTCCGTTCTATTAAAATTCACATCTCAGGGCGAAACGGTTGCCAACACTTAAGTGAATACTATCGCTTCGAGCGTTTTTTTTTTTTTTTTTTTGCTTTTTATATGAGCAAACTTTCCAACATTTTGCACCATCTTGAAAGCGATACGATGTTTTATTCTCGGCGCATTTCACAGGCCACTTACGTGAAAAGGACGCCATTTCAAGTATCGTAAACTGGAACGTTGATGAAAGTTTGAACTGCCTTCCGTATTATTCTCCTGTGGCTATTGAAAAACATTTGTTTCAGTATTCCAGTGAATAATTCATACTTTAAAAAGCATTTGCCTTTAAAATACACGTAAGTAGGTGTGCCTTAAATATTAAGTTCTCAAAAAAAAAAAAAAAAAAAATCATATTTTCTTCACTAAACTTTGAAAAAGTATTGTCAACATATGTATAATGTTTACTAATTGATGAACGAGATTCAACACTGCTTATGTTTTTCGTTTTTTTTTTCTGTTTAACCCTTAACCGATGAGGATAATTTTTTTACAAAGTATATGGTGAGGCGGTTTTTGTAGCACCGAAATTATATTTTTTGTGCACTCTCAAAAATTTATAAGCTTAAGTAGGAAAATTTCCAGTGATTTTGTATCATTTATCTATGAAAACCCGACTAAAGCAGTATTTCCATGTAAGTATGAATTACAGAACATTTGAATGAACAAGTCCAAATCTGCTGGACGCAAGACACCCCTCACTACTTAAGGGATAATTTATTTAAAATTATTTCAGTGGTTGATTAGTTGGTCTATATTGAAATCTATACAAAGAACTCGCATTTTAATTTTTAAATTTATTTGAGAATACGCAAACACTTAAAAAAAAAATCGACTGCATAATCATCTCTTTAAAGCTTAAGGTCGATTACACTTTTCGTAATCCTTATTCGCTGACAATATTTATGATTCCCATAAGGTGAAGTCACTGGTTGTGTATCAACCTATGCTGATTAGAGGGTTGTAAAAAATGGGAATTAAAGTAACCTTCTATGTACAGCAACGTGTGAGACCTCGATAGCGGCAACCGCTGCGCTGGTCGTCATTAAACGAGGGAGGTTTTTTACTTCCTTTTATAAAAAAGGATGTATTGTATTCGAGAAAAAAATTTCACTTAAAAATCGGCCTTAATTTCCATTTTGCTCGCCCCCGAAAGAATATTGATTTTTTTTTCAACCCGACCACACGTGGATACACGCCTAAGAATGTATAGACACCTGAAGAATCCATTTAGACGATTACAACAAGTTTCCTCGTGACGTCCGTATGTACGTATGTGCGCATATGTGTATATGCGTATGATTGTATCTCGCATATTTCAAGGACGGTATGTCCTAGAAAGTTGAAATTCGGTACATAGACTTCAAGTGGGGTCTAGTTGTGCACCTTCTCTTTTGGTTGCATTCGGATGTTCCAAAGGGGGTCTTTTACACCTTTTTGGGGTAAAATCATTGTTAATTTCAATCTTAACTCAAGCGGTGCTATAATTTGGCTAACACTTGGCAATATATCGCCAAGCTTTTGGTCGCCAAGTTTTGTCGTCAACTTGGCAACGAATTTGGTGGTGTTTTTTTTTTTTTTTTTTTTTTTTTTTAATATGGTTTCAATTTGGCCATATTTAGAGAGTTAACCATTGAATCACATTAAAACTGCCAATATTGGAAAAATTTATCTGTATAAAACGTTTTCTTTGCTTCGGTTCGCAACAGACTTGGAATGAAAGCATTTAAAGTGTTTTTTGCTCACTCCGACACACTATTATCTTTAAAATGGAGTAAAAGGAAGTCATGTGATGCACAAATCAGCTCGTTTTTTCTAGATCTTGAAATAAGAGGGCAAAAGTTGTTTGCGCCGCATAAAAGAAAAATATATTGCTTTCGTTGATTGAAATTTGCGTGTCTGGCTAATGCTACGTGTAAGGGTAATATAGTCAAGTACTTTTCCCTCAGCACATTTTTCAAGTTAAATGCACAGATATTTATGCTACGAGCATGCTCCTAATACAAGTTCGTGTGCCTTACACATAGTTGTAGTTTAAAAATCAGTTGTATCACACATGTATTCACATTCTGTAAGCAACGCGCATATGGAATTTAGGAGCGATTGGTCAAACCGTGGAACAGCTCGAAACTTTGCGATCTTATTTACTTTCGAGCTCAGGTTATTAAAACGTGAATCATAGGTGAACGGGTTAGGTAATTGTCGTACTTGCAATATATTACATAAAATAAAGCTGTTCACAAACTCAGCTGAATGCAAGGTTGAACAGTTTTGTTAAATCCAATAGAAAGAGATATCGGTGATATTCATGGATATATCTTTTTAAGTTTTTAACAGAGCTGTATTTCATAGCTCAACTGGTCACTACCGGTTAACCAATCACGTCACAGCTACTGATCACGTGTTTCAATCAACCAATCAACAGCTTGAAATGGTAACCGGTGAGATAACCGATAGATGATGGAACACTGCGGTTAGTAAGCGGATACTCTCCGGTCGACCGGTGAGGTTCGTCGAACGCAAGCATAAAATGCTTGAAGTAGAATTCTGAAAATTGGCTGGTTTACGTATCTTGTCATATGTTTCTTTCACACGAAATTTCATTGAAATCGGAAACGGTGAGGAGGTCAAAAAGGTGACTGACCTGGCATATGGAAATGTAAAACACGTGAAACGTTTCCAGATTTTTTTCAGTACCTTGCCATAGTGATTCCAGCCTAAATTTTGGTGTAATGGAAGAATAATGTTAGAGCTATAAAATATTTTTTTTGAAGAAATTCTAAGGAGGCATTTTTTGAGATATTCAAAGTCAAAAACCACGGTGAATGATTTTGAAACTTAAACCTGTCGTAAGATAGTCAAGGTTTATATCAATAGAGTGCTCTATTCTTTAGTTTTACAATGATTTATGAATTTTTATTCCACTATAACTAGGAGAAATGTTAGTCATTTGTATGTCACAACTTTTCGTTTTTTTTTCTTTTTTCTGTACTTTTTCAGTTTTTTAACAGCTCTATATTTCGTAAAATTTCTAAAGTAGAATTCTAAAAATTGGCAGGATTACTTATGCTGTCACATGTGTCGCTCAGACCAGTTCTCGTTAAAATCGGAAATATTGAAGTCGAAAAACTTATTTTTTTAATTGCTTTGACGTGGAATTGCCCCTCTTTTTTTCATTGCAACTTCAACTTAGTGCTTATTTTTTTCTGCAAATGTCAGTAATGGCATTTGATACACAACTAAAACCCAGGTTATAGCTGGTGATTAGGTAAAAAGAAAAAGAAATCTTAATGAGCTAGAAGATAACATGAAAATTATTATTGCAATCCCTAATTATTACCTCAAATACAACGAAGTTTCATGACGATATCAAGAAGATGCATGGTTTTAAACATCATATTTAAAAATTGTAAACATTGTGTGCACAAAAAACCTTTAGAATTGAGTTTCAAGTCACGTAAAAATGACACACTCTGTAATACAAAAACATTAATCCGTTGAAATTGATTTACCTAGATTTGTTAGCACTTCCTTCTTCAATGGAAAACCATTATACCATGCATTACGTTACAAAAAGCATGTTTGGGAAAAATTGATTGGGGGATATTGAGGCATAGTGGGACAATTTTCATTTGAATAAAGTTCGAATTTCTTTCATATTATTTAAAAAAAAGTTTAAATGCAGGATATGACAATAAAAGCTGAGAGTTGTCAACATATGTTTTTAAAATTTAGCCTCGTTTTTTAAAAAAAATAAATTTTAAAAGGTGGTCAAGTTGTCCCACGGTGGTTTATTTTTTATTTATTTGACTTTAAAAACCGTAATCAACTATATCTGTTAAACCTGTTACAAGAGCATCATATGAGTCAACTTTAATCTTGTACTTTCCAAATAATCTTTTAGTTCAGGCTATGAAATTGTTGAAATGCAATTCACTCGGATTTTTTTGAAGTTCTTTTCTAGTTAGGATTACGACTTTGCTGAAATCCAATTCATTTGAAATTGTTTTACTTTCTTTTTCTCTAACGGCAGTGTTGAAATCAAGTTCAAGCATTAGTCAACTAAATTAATTAAATTGATGATTATGGAGGAAATTTAAAGCTTATTTTAACCTTTAACTGATGAGGTGGTTTTTTCGTAACGTGAGAGTAACCAAAATGTTATATTTCTTGCGTGCAACACAATTTAGCGAATTTAAGTAGGGAAATTACCAGTTGCTTTTAGTATTAATTTTCATAAGTGGCATATCCCGCGACCTATGAACATATCGCATCCCGTTAAAAAAAGCGACACAGCAATAAAAAAATGGAAAAAAAATGAATTTTGACATCTGTAATTCAAATTATGTTTTTCAAATCACAAATATGTGTATGTAGGCATGTGTGTTTGTGTCTGTGTGCAGGCATTAGTGTGTGGGTATGTGTGTTTGTGTGTCTGTGTGCAGGCATGAGTGTTGTGGATATGTCTGTATGTATGCGCGTGAGTATGTAGGTGTGTGTATGTATGCGTGTGTGTGTGTAGGTGTGTATGTATGCGTGTGTGTGTGTAGGTGTGTATGTATGCGCGTGTGCGTAGGATATGGACGCAACCTGGAAACTGTTTTCACTGGAGGATCAGCATCGAGAGGGACCGGTCGACGGTGGCGCTGCAGAGGGAGGCGGAGGGAAAATAAAATAATAGGAACATCAAAACCGTCAAGTAACCGTCAAGTCAATAAGCAATGTGATTGCTCAAAAAAAAAAAAAACTCAGAAAAGTAATGTTTTACGCAATAGCAGCTTTGAGTTATTTCATCTCAAATGCTACAATACGCACAAAAATATTATCTGATTTGCTGGTTAATTTTTGTTGTCTACATTAATAATCCATACTTAGTTTTAAAATTTTTCTCCTAAATTATAAAATTTTAATAATGTCCCACTGTTGCTTTTATTGTTTTTTCGCCACCACGTACCAGTTATGTTAGCTTTGTACGAGTTTTTTGGCAAGAAAGAGAAGTAAATTTAGATTTTAAATCAATAGCTGGTACGTTTTTCCCAAATTTTGAGTTGTGTTTTTCCCTGCCGGGGTGAGATACGTTAATAAAGCCGTATGGGTAAACATTAAAAAAAATGTAAATGCAGCAGTTCATTTCTTCAGAGGTGTAAGACAACCCACTTCACCCTTTACTGTTAAGCGATAATTCGTAAATTTAAAAGAAAACGTTTCCTAATTTCTTGTCAAAAAGTTTTGGTACAGTGGCTGTGAAATGTTTTATGCGTAAGACAACTCATTAGAAAAAGTTATTCCTATCTGGAGGCAATGATTAGAGGGATATACAGTATTTAAAGAAATAGAAAATTAATATTGAGATAATGGCGTAGCAATGATCATACTGATTGAAGGAAGAAAACAGCATCTGGAAAATTTCTATTAAAAATCTAGTTCATATATAAAATACTCTTTGAGAAACATACAAGTAAGATAAACAAGGAGGGAAAAACCTTTTTGGGAAAGAGAAATACTCCAAAATTTTATTCTTGCTTTCTATGATGGCGGTTAACCTAATTGTAATTAAGGGCCAAGTTTTGCCTATGGAAGGAATTCAATTTTTATATAGACACTGTATTGTTTTAAAATAAATTTCATTTCGTTTAGTTTGAAAATTACCTTTAAAATCGATTTTCTGCACGAAGTATAATTGAAATAGCAAAACATATTTAAAAAAAAAAAAAAAAAAAAAATCCGAAATTTGTTACAAAAGACAAACCTAATAAAAATGACCGGAAAGGTGATTTTTTTTAGTTCAATGAGAAATCTAACATTTTCTCTCTTTTATTGATCTATCAACATTGCCTTTTTTGTTTGAGGAAGTAATCCAAAGAGAATTCGTGAGATGAGTGTTAAAAGCACGATTCCTCAGCTTTTACTTTCCAGTCTTCATTTTGGAGAACAGTTCCTTCTAGGTCTAAGTGCTTCTAAAAACGGATGTTATAAACAGATCACGAGATCTAATTGATGGATATTAATTTTGTAAAAAAACTTTCAATAAATAAAAATTCAACTATCTAACTTTTAAAATTTCCACTGCAAATCACTATTACAATGAAACGCAATAGGTTCTGTTTAATACATTAGTGATTATTGAAATGCCATCATATATGGAAAACAAGTATCGAAACTAAATCATTAGGCGACCCATAGAAATCTACACAGCGAACCACAAACGGTCTTCGGGCCGCAGGTAAAAGATCACTGCCTTTTAGACACTTTCCCTGTAACTTATGAGGTGGGCTTTCTTATAACCCCCAAAAATTAGAATTGAGGCAGTGATAATAAAAAATATGTAAGTGGCCATTTTAAAGTTTCGAGTAAAACGCATTTAAAGATAAGGTCATAGGTAGGGTTTCATTGAAAAGTTTTTCTAAATTATGCTGTATAACAGAACCTACCAGGGCTACTAGCACTATCTCTTGCCCAAGACAGAGGAGAGGTTCACCTACCATTTGTCTATTGGTTATCTCCAAATTTTTAATTTTGCCTCTTACATCCCTTTGCTTCTCACTACCTCAATTCTGCATTCAATCGCTTTGTAATGTTTAGATATATGTGGTTTTAGTTATGGTTTCAGCTGCATTTAGGTAAATCAAAACTACAAAGGTCATTAATTAGCTAAATTTTATGGCGTGGACAAGCAAATAACGCTGGGGATGCATAACATTCCTTTCACCACTTACGTTGCATAAAAATAATCACCTATCTGTTAAGGAAAAACTTGTCTGGAATCAGGCCAATATGAGTCTCCTTATGAACTGCCCCAGTGACTTGCAAACTTTCGAAATGCTTGCAAATTTTGAAATCTTTTATCTTTCGTAAGAAAGGTCTTCATTTTAGACGAAGGGCAGAAAGGGATGAAGAGCGGGAAGCATAAATCACGGCGGCTGTCCGCTCGGCGGTCATTTATAATTCCGCGTTCGTCGTTACTTCGGACATGATTCCGTGACTTTTCCCGAGCGGTCTCGCGAAGGTAGAAACGTGACCCAATTTGAGAATGGAAGAGAAGGAGGGGTTCGATGCCAATCGATGCAAAATGAAGATGCTCGTAAATTTTGTATTCTAGTTTTCTATTTACTGAAACCGATAAAATAGCTGCACGTTCCAAAACTTAAAGCTCTCAAAAAGGCAGCCCAAAAAAGTTCTATTGTGTAAACCCGATTCAAATTCCGAAGACATTTTTGGATTTCGACTGAATTTCAGAAATTAATGTAATGATAAAAGTAAGTACTCGTATAATAAAGAAAGCTGACTTTTTTTTAAAACCATCCGAGAATACTTTCGGTCAATGAAAAGTGATTGTAAGTTGCAAAGAACATTTTTTGGGTGATACTTTTAAATTTCGGCGTCAAATTTTATATTCTAGAACATAGTAGCTAATTTGTTATTATATTTGTTCTCCCGAACAATTTTTTACCTAAGGTGTACGAAGGTAAAAGCATCACTAGTTGACACTGCACTATCAGTAGACACTTTTGAAACAAACGTGAATTAACAAGGAAAACACAGGGGCCAAACAATTGAAATTTGTCTTTATGTGTAGCATAACTCTCTAGTGAGGGCGGAGCAAACTCATTTGCCACCTAGTATAGCACCAAGGTCACCGCGATCGTCTAAAGACAACAGTGTCGTCCAATCGTTGAGTGTAATTTCCTCGAAGAGTTTGCTAAGGACAAGCGGAAAGGTAAGCATTGCAAAAACTCAAACACCATTTTATAATTTTGATCAATTTGATTATAATTTTGAGCAATAATGTTTACTCAGTCACCAAACTCCAATTTTTATGTAGGAACTCCACAGAGTCTCATAACTGAGTAACTTATAACCTATTGAGTCGGTATTTAATCTCTGTACTTTTCTATAATGTTCCTGCAGAGCCGGATCTTCGATTTTTTAGAACCCACGCTAAACTTTGAAACTGCCAAGGAAATATGGGTGTATCTTTCCTTTTAGTTTTATATTAAGGTTAAACAGAAAAAAAAACACCCCATTGAAGCGCGGTGAATTTGCCACCTCCTAGAAGTTGCCGTCAGGAGAATTGCGGACAAGCCAAGAGCGCCGGCTCCCGGTTTGCTCCCCCCTATATACAGCACTGTGATTCCTGTATTCATACAATTAGTCACAAATTCATTTATTGGGCATTTTCTGTTTTCTTATTTCAAAGCATGTGTCAATTACTGAAAATAAAGAGTGTTAATTACTAAATGTTCTCGTCTGCGTTTGGTGTCAAGTACTGGCGCAAGGCCTTTTTTTATTTAAATACACATATCAATTTCACATTCCTTTTATTAGTCTTATTGAATGAGTCCCTAGAAGACGGGTATATGCTACAAATTAAAAAAGGAACTAAATATTAATGAAGATCAAGTGTAACATATGCCTTTCTTCTAGAGACCCATTTAATTCCTGCCACATTATAATAGGGGACTACTTGGTGCAGCTATCACTTATTAAATGTTTCCCCAGGATGAATTCACTCCATGCTATGTCAAAAAAACAAGGGAAAAAAAACCTTTAAAGTGTCAATTACTATTGGTTTTACCTTAAATTGTTCTATTGATCTATGAAAAAAAAAAAAAAACACGTTTGTCTGCTGTAAATAATTGATAAGATGTGTTCTTGGACCTGATTCATCAAAAGTGTTGCACTAAAATTAGTACTTAGTCCTTTCAGCTTTGTCTTGTCGACTACCGCTTTTGCCGGTTCCTTTATGCGTATCCAATTCTATATGCATTTATAGCCAACCTGTATCATTAATCCCTTCCCACTCCATCCGAAAACGAGTCGCAGACGGTCTCCGTGTTTGATGAGAAACAAACGAAGGGGACAATCCAATAACGATCCATTACCAAAATCGAAACAAAGGCTGGGTTCCCCGGATTGTGTGTCCATCTCGACTCCTCCCCTCCTGTCCTTTCCTTCGTTCCACTCGGTTCTGATGAAATTAGTAACATTGCAAATGGCTGTCACCCGGATCAGCACTTCTGAGTGGCATCACAATTCCATAACATCTTTCTTTGTCTTGCAAAAGGGAATAATAAATAAATAACATACTTTGTTATGTTGTGCTTTCTATAGGAACATACATTTACACGCACATACAGATGCATACATGCTATATATATATCTTCCAAGTGATGAATTTCAAATTTTTTTTTCCTTCAACATTTTAAAGAAATTAATGACATAAAAAATGACCTTTATAAGAACTTTTTTTTCATGCTAAGCAGAAAGAGTCTTATGAAGTCAGGGGTCTCATTTTCCCCCTGATGACGCATCAGTCCTTGCTTAACGTTATGTATTTATGATCTTTTTTCTATTAGTTGTTTCCCTTTCTTAACCTTTTCAAATTTTTTACTTTATGTTTTTAATATTTTGTGTTTCTTGATGATTCATGCTTTTTCAGAATACACACACACACACACACACACACACACACACACACATATATATATATATATATATATATATATATATATATATATATATATATATATATATATATATATATATATATATATTACCCGCAGCTTCACTCCAGTTGATATAGATTGTCAAAAAATTCAGGTTAATAATCAGTAATCATTATAAATCAGTATTACGTATAGAAGTTGAAAAGAGTTTAGTAAAAAAAATTCCTAAAAAATAGCTTTCGAATTAGGTCAACAATTATTAAATAAAGTCAAAATTTTCCTTAAAATCATGATCCTTGTCAGATTGCAACTGGAACTACGTGGCTATCTAATTTATTGCATTGCTCCGTGCACGAGAAAAAATCGGAAATCATGTCACGCATGTCCGTCCTGAACAAATAAGGAGAACTATACATTAAATTACCATAACAATAAAACAACAGTCCCAAAATAATGTCAACAGTCAATACAAATCCTAATTGGAATCAAGTCCCTAAAGTCCCTTTGTGAGAAAATTTATCCCAATCTCCAAAGTCAACGGTTCCGTTTTAAATACGCCCCCTCCCCCCCCCAAAAAAAAACATTATAACAATCCCGTTAAAATAAAAGCATGCACACCAGTTTTCGAAAATTCTCACTTGAATGAGCAGCATAATACACAAAACTACAAATGGGACCGAAAAATATTCCCTAAAATCTACTTTATCAATATCGTTGGTAGTTTACACACTTTAAAAGTCAACGTAAATGCAATACACATTTGGAATGGTCTTTCGTACTTGATTGTCCTAGTACAAGATGATTATGCTTCTCGGGAATAACAAACTTCAGCTTTCTACGAGTGGAACAACATGTTCTCTTTGGTTAATGGTTAAACCTCGATTTCTGCTCATTTAAAGTTCAATACCTGTTTTTGTAAATGATTGTTTCATTGCACGATTTAAAAATTATTGTTAATATTTTTCCAGGTTTTTTGTAAGTATTTGTTTTTATTTCAGATTTTTTAATCGATATTTTTGAAAGAAGTCAAACATGTTTAGAATTAATAGTTGAGGCCGTGGTAGCCTGATCGGTAGGGCATTGGACTCGGGGCCGGAGGGGCTCGGGTTCGATCCCCGCTGGTCGAAGACCCACCGTCGTCATTAAAGGGGACTGGGCGACGTTAAATATGCTCGTGGTCTCAATGTCCTCCAAGTGAAACGATACCTCTGGGGGTGCTAGTACCAGGTAGCTATTAGCTCTTGGACTAGTTCTAAATTCTCATTAACTGTTCGATCCGGTGATGGTGCTGCCATCTATCGGTATATAAAATAATGGAGGCAAGGCACTTAGTATGCAGTCCTCGACATAAATACAGTTGTAGTCAGTTGTGACTCTTGAATAGAATAGAATAGAATTAATAGTTTTGTGTAATTTTCTTACTCGGATCTAGTTTCTTTCGCTGAAAAAGTACTTCTTTATAAGTCCGCAACAAGTACAGTGCTGGCCAAATTATTAGACTAAAGAGTTTTTTTGTACACTATTTGTACTAAAATACTATATATTTTACTGTTAAAGTACAGTGCATACTGTACAATGATTATTACGTTATTTTATCATAATTTAATGTTTGCAGGTGGCAGCACTGTCTGCTTTGTCTATGTTCTTTGTTTATCTACCTACCAGGAACATAACCTCAATCAGCTTAAACAGTTCACTAGTTCTTTTTATTAGTGTGTTCTGTTATATTTAAAGTTAGTTTTAGGTAATAAGTGAGTATGTGTATGTGAGTATATATAATAGTGAGCATAAACAATTTTTTACCTCCTTTTTTAAAAAAGTTAAGAAATGGTGTAAACCTTGTGAAAAGTATGCCAAAAAGACTTAAAATGCTCATCAAGAACAAGGGAATGCATACTAAATATTAGATAATTATTTCACTGTTCGTTAATGTGTCTATAGTTATGTAATCAATAAAGAAGTCATCTTAGTCTAATAATTTAGCCAGCACTGTAATCGCAATATCGGTACTTCGAGTTATTTTACAGTTTCGTAATACGTATTTTACGAATCTGCAAAATAGCTCGTTTCAGAT
Organism: Uloborus diversus; assembly: GCF_026930045.1. Taxonomy (NCBI): domain Eukaryota; kingdom Metazoa; phylum Arthropoda; class Arachnida; order Araneae; family Uloboridae; genus Uloborus; species Uloborus diversus. The sequence continues at coordinate 70,676,199 of NC_072731.1, read as the reverse complement.
TTCGTTTTAGCTGATAGAAAGTACCGGTCGTTTCTGTGTTTGCTGAAAATTATAAAAAACATATTTCATGTTTCTGTTTAACTCAGGAAACATCTACTGCTATTTAAAAATTGCATTTCGTTTTCGATGAGACTTCCGATATACATAAAGATGTATATCGGTAGTGTTTTAAAGACATAAAAATTTGGCTTCAAAAGCACAAATTAGTAGAATAAAAACGCATAAAAGTTGCGGAAAGAATACAAAATATCATTTTCACCACTAGATGGTGTGATGAACTGCATATTCGTGTGTTAATGTACATCATGTTTTTATTTTTTCCACTTCCTTGATAACTCACCCTTTTGTGAACGTTTACTTCAAGGGAATTTAAAGATGTATTTGCGCTATCAATTATTTATTCCGGCCATGAATTAATGCAGTATAAAAAGATATTTTTCTAAATATTTGTTTCATCTGTTTGGTGAATTTCGAGAGAGATCTTTTTCTGTTAGCAGTATAACAAATGTTAATTTGTAAACACTGGTATTGGCGCGCCGTCTTGTCTCGCAATTTTTCTAAACACTTGGAGAGATAGTCCAGTCAATAGGTAGAAAAAAAAGGGCTTCCCTTACAAAAAATGGGGTCAAAGATTTTATTTTTTAAATTTGTGTATACTAGTGCCAATATGAAAAAACCAAGTTATCCAACACGAAAGACCTCGGGAGAACTTTTGGGGGCCGAAAACCCCCCAAAATTTGTGACTTTTTGTAGTATTTTCAAAATATCTCAAAAATGGTTAAAATCACAAAAAAACGTCCAATCGAAATGTTAAAGAGGATTAAATTTCCTTCAACTTTTGTCATTACAACATTTTTGTAGCATGAAAAGCAAGCGAGTTACAGCTTCTTGAAAGTCACACTTTTCTGAACCCCTTCAGCGAATTGCGTGAAAGCGCATCGGATAACGGAGGAAAAAAGGAGAAACGCCAGCAGTCTGACCTTGGAAATCATTTGTCTTTCACAGCTGAGGGTAAATGCCTCCGTTCCCTTAAATTTAAACAAAACACCCCCATTCCATCCCCCCCCCCTTTTTTTTCTCCAAATGAGAAGAATCGACTCAATAGCTACTCATGTTGGTCACTTCAGGGTTTGAGCGAGAGTATGTTTTATCAATTTGTGTGTTCTGAATTACAATTTTTTTCCTAGAAATGATTACGCCTGATCAAGGTGTTTTTTTTATTATTATTATCATTATTATTTGCGAAATCAGTTTGCATGAATGCGAAATAAAGATTGTGAAGGAGAAGGGAACAGAAAATCTTCAAAGATGCAGCGCAAAACGGCAAAATGAAGAACATCAGCGTTTTTTGAAGTTCTTAAAAGAAGTGACAATTCACACTGCCTGTCACAAATTTTATATCAATGAGCAATCAATCTCTTCCCTTGAAGTAATGGTTGAACCTAACATGTTAACTAAATTCCTTAAGAAAGATTTCTGGCAAATTTTAACAAAAAGAATTGTCTTATTCTACTTCTTGAGACATATTTCGAAGAGTGTGGCATTGAAGTTAGACAGACTCAAGATGATGCCGACTCACTCACTTACTGCTCTTCCAAAGGCAAAAGAAATTGAAAAGGTTGTTATAGTGAGCGAGAGTACTGATGACAGCTTTAGGACAGCCTTTCAGCAACTTGTTCTTTTTAAAACCTGGAAGAGGGAATGCTTGTGATTTGTTTTTTTCCCCAATAAATCTTTTAAGTTTGACCCCAGCAATATTATTTTCATCCATGCGTCTAGTGGGTGTGATACGACTTCGGCGATCTTTGACCAAGGCAAAATTAAGTTGTACAAAATAGTAAAAAAAAAAAAAAAACATCCTGAAATTAAGGAAGCTATTGAAGTATTTATGGACCCAATCTGTCATCATGATGTCTTCCTTAGCTGCAGCTGGAGAAAACATTTTGCAAATATTATACACAGGTGACGTAAAGTATTTGAACCTATCTTTGAATACTTTGCAATTTAATCTTTTTATAAAACTAGTATACAGGGCTAAGATAAATCTTGCAGGGGTACCTCCAACGTGCGGGGAGGGGGGGGGGGCATGCTGGACGTTATTACTCATATCGATTCTACCACCAAATTCAAAGTTGGTTGGGCAACATAATTGATCCAGAGAAATGGGGTTGGGAACGCAGGACACAAGGTCTAATGCATGTTGACACGAAAAGAGATTCAGTTACTCAGAATCTTTTGAAGATTGTACCTTGTACCTGCAAGAAAAACTGTACTGGAGCCTGTTCTTGTCACAAGACAGGTTTAAAATGCTCCAGCACGTGCAAACACTGCAGTGGCACAAATTGTGAAAATGTTGCAGAAATTTCATCTTTGGATGAGACTGCTGAAGAAGATAATTTGTTCCAGGAGCTTTTGGAATTACCGCAACAAGGAGATGAACAATTAAAGGACCACAGCTTCTTTCTACCCCCTACAGATTCTGAACTGGGAGAACCTGGACCTTCAAAACGGCTTCGAAGAAGATAAACAGCGTATTTTGTTGTTATTTCTCTATTTGCTTTAAGGTCGAATGAATCTCTCTGTAATTTAGATGTATGTATTAATCTTCTACAGTTGCATTTTCATTTTGTAAGGGTTTTTCATGCCTCAAAAAGTCAGTTTCTGCAGAATTTTTTCAAAGTATTCATTACGTATTACTATTGTACCTTTATTTATTCATTTTTTTTGTATATTAATTGCTTATTATCACCCTAATATTTATTCATTCACATTTATATTCGAATATTGCATTTTCGCTTGTAATAGAATAGATGGTACGAATTATGTGCTTTAAATGAATGAGAAGATTTTGTAATTCAATTACAAACTGCAATATAAATCATACGTTATTGGAGTCTGACTGAAGACTACCTCTGTCAGACTAGTAGTATTAGTTCGTGAGCGGTGGGGGAGGGTTTATTATTATTGTATCAGAGCATAGGATGCATGACTGTGTTGATTGTTTGCTTATTAGCTGCCTAATATTCATTCCTTCACATTAATATTTAAAAATCGCATCTTTGTTTGCAATAATTAGACAAGAATGTACGAATAATATCCCTCAAATGAATGTATATATTGTGTAATCCAGTTACAAACAACAATATATCATCTATTATTGGAGTCTGATGAAGACTACCTCTGTCAGATCAGAAAAGTTAGTTCGTGAGCAGTGGGGAAGGTTTTTTTTAAAAATTATTATTGCATCGTTGTATGTGCTTTAAATGAATGCGTATATATGTATTTCAGTTTCATAATACATCGTTTGTTTTTGGAGTCTAGTGGGAACTAATCTGTCAGCCAGAATTGCTACTGTGTCCAGCGGGGCGGGGGGGGGAGGTGAGCAAGAAACTCAAACTACTCTAACTGTCGATAAACTCTCTGAAACTAAAGTTTCTATTGAAGTTCTAATAATTATGACGCCTTGCTTTCAGTGTGAAAGATTTTTTTTTCGGAGTGGAGAAAAACTGCCTATTTTCAGAGAGCTATAGCAAGCTTGTTATTTGTGCTACAAAAAAGTTGTAAATACAAAAGTTGTAGGAAATTTTATGTTCTTTAAACTTTATATTTAAAACTTTTTTCTAAGTTGAACCATTTCGGAGATATTTTGGAAAAAACAAAAAAAGTCATAAATTTTTGTGGTTTTTCGGCCCCCAAAAGTTCTCCCGGGGTCTTTCGTGTTGGATAACTTGGTTTTTCCATGTCGGCACCAATATGTACAAATTAAAAAAATAAAATCTTTGACCCCATTTTTTGCAAGGTAAAATGTATCTATTGACTGGACTAAGATAAAATTTAGCAATTATATAGTACCTCGAAACTTTACATAGGGGAAAGGCATTGTTATTTTAAACGTTACGTATCAAGTGGTAATATTTTCATATGTTTATATAATCATAATAAATTTTTCGAAAGAAAGCAAAGCAGATAAAATAAACTTAACAAGATCAAACTTAATTCGGTTCATCGTTAATTTCAAAGCAGTCCAGTCATTTCAAGAATCCAATAGTTTGCATTATGTTTCTCACTATTATTGATTTTTTATTGTAACATTTGTTCCTTCACTTAATATTTATTCGCATCAAACTTTCATAATTGATGCCCTTTATCGTAAAACTATGAAGTATGGAAACAATACAATATGTATTTGATATTTTTTGAAAAATTTCTAATACGGCTTTTTATACCAGTATTCTGGAATTACGAGATAAATAATATTGAATACCGGTATTGAATTCAGTATTGGAATCACTATCCGTAACACAAGCTGACATTTTTTTCTCTGCAAACCAATAACTATATATGCTGGTTTTTAATTGTGTATAAATTTTTCAATGCTGTTGTATGTGGGGGGGGGGGGGGTTGTAATCTTAAAATGTACAGCGTCTGTTGCCATATATTAGTTTATTTTATTACTTAAAAATAGTGCTTTTATTCTAATTTACCTAACATACTTTTTTTTGCATTGAAAACTGGCGTAATCGTAATGTCTAAAATTTCAATCGTTTGCGTGGTTATGATACTTTAAACTTCAAAAAAAAAAAAAAAAAAAGAAAATCAATGTACGAACAAAGTTTGCATCGTCACATGTTAAAGTTATGAACGTATGTACAATGCGCATTTAATGTCATCGATTAAATAACTTATTAAAAATAAACAATTTTTTTTTTCTATTTTTGTACTAACATTTATAGTATTCAACATAGTTCGAATTTCGTAAGTTTAATGACTAAATAAACGATATGTCCCTAATCTCTATTATCCAGTCGATTTAATTCTTTCGCCGTGTTCCTTCCCTCGAACTTCCAATGAGTCTTTTATTGAGCACCCATTTGGAACAGATTCTTTTTTTTAATTCGAGTCGAACTTTTACCAATAGATTTGCATAATAATGTAGCCGCTTTTTTCTTTCTTTACGTTTCCACTACTTTTATTGCCATTCTTGTTTCGTCTTGAAATTTGAAAAGACATTTTCAGTGTGGGCTCTTCACATTAGCATTTCAAAACAGGGAACCCAGTTTTGTTCAAGCATTTTTGATGCGAATTAACATAAGTAGTATTTAAATTAAATGCCCCATTTTAGACGGAAAAAGAATTATTGTCTCCAACTTTATAAACGAGTTTTTTTTCTAATGTCGTTAATCTTTGCCGTATACAAGAACAATATGGAAGCCTATACATTTGTGTTTTTCTATAAGAAAAGAAAAACAATTATAGATAATATTTCAGAAGAGATTTTTTCTTACAAAGGGTAATGAGAAAAAAAAAGAGTAGCATTTGAAAGAGCGTGGTAAAATATGTTTATAGATGCGTAAATTATTTACACACTTGTCCCTATTGAAGTATAAGGTCTTAAAGTCTGCCAAGTTTTACAAAAAGTCGCAGAATTAAGCAAGTTTCGTTTGGTAATGGTAGACATATTTGAAAAGATTTGCAGATGGATGTCCTACCACATACATACGGTGATATCGTTGGCGAAAGATTGGCATATTCAAATTCTCGCAAAGCCTTTAATTTTGGCGCTTTTTAAGATTTTGGCCGACTTTAAGACTTTATGTCTCGATAACGGGGACACGAAGACAAGCACTTTATGAGTGAAAAAAATGTCTAAGTATAATCTTTAGATTGCTACTTATTTCTTCCCTTTTCATTTCCACACTGCTCGTATGGTTTCTTGGTTGAAGCAGAAAAAAGTATTTGCTAGAAGATTTGATCAATAAAAAAACCACTCTAAGCATGAAGGCTTTCACAGCCGGTGTCAATAATCTTGTTGAGTGTTCCGGGCTGCTGTGCCGTAGTCTGAGTGTTGTTACCCGAAACGTTTCGACCGCAGCTGCGACGATCATCTTCAGTATTAACGTGGTCGAAGCTTTCAGGGAAGCTACTTAATAGCAACTGATGCAGATATCCTTGTGTTGTCCATTTTTATGTGCTAAGAGCAAGCTCTCCCTTCGTTTTGGGCCAGCATTGGCTGATGAACGTTCATCCTTGTTTCTGGTTGGCTGAAACTACAGTTCAACTGAGTAACAACACTCAGACCACGGCACAACAACTTGGAAAATTAAAGTATTATTAAAGAATCACTTGTTAAGTTAAGCTCTGAACGATAGAAAACACTGAAAATTAAGTTTATAATACATTAATAGAAGAGGTAAAAGTCTTTATGAATTTTACAAAATTTATGAAAGAGGTTTTTAAAATAAAAGTTTTTTTTGGCCTTCTGTAAAACACCAATATGCTTATGAGTGACGACTGTGGCCCATTCATACAGTGGATCTCTTCTTCCGTGTAGTTTCAATACAAATCAATAAAATTGTCAGATTAATAATACATGCAATGATGTTCCGTTATTACTCGTGATAAACAAGTTTATCATTGTATTATTGGTGGTGTATATGCTACTAAATATATTCGACTGAAATTAAATTAAATTGACAAACAAGTTTCAAAGTTAAAAAAAAAAAAAAAAAAAAAAATCTGCTTGCATTCATGTACTCAGGAAGGTGGGTCACAATGGTACATTCGAACTTCACACATCACTATTTCAGGAAAATTTGCTTTTAATTATAAGTATTCAAAAACAAGTATAAAACTTACTTATTCAGAAGTTTTCACCTGGCTGGTTTCTGGGCTTCAATCTTAAAACAGAGGGCAGTCTGGTTTGTTTTGCTAAAACTTACTATTGTATCTCCCAATAAGACATATCATTCTAGCCTTAAGCATTGAAACCAGATTATGGAATTAGCGTATTTGTAGATAACTATTTAATTACTGAAAGTAGGTGCATGTTGCATAGTAAACACAAGCATGAATACACGTATTTATGTTTTTAGAATGATTTGTGTGTCTCACCATGTGCGCTTTTGACTAGTGCAAGGAAAGCAGAGCAAAAAAGGCATTTAATTTAATATGAAAGGTAAACAAGCTTATATTTTAGTACATACTAGCAGTACTCACATGGCGATGCCTGTGCTAAGAATTTAAATTAAGTCCTTTGAAAAATAAAATTCCACCCTCCTCCTCTCTGATGTAAAATTATCATTATTCGTCAATTTAAATGCGTGCACACCATTAAAAAAAAAAACTTAAAAAGTTCCTTTGGAATTGAAAATAATTCACCAAAATATAAAATTACATTTACAGTTGCTTTATAAATTAAAATAATGCGCCAACTGTATTTGTTCATCGTCTAACGTTCCAAGCGACCACGCTACCGTAACTCAATCATTTAGCGAGTAAAGCGAATTTTTTTTTTTTTGAACTTTAAAATTTTTTGCACACAAACAAAAAATACATTAAATTACATTGGCAATATCTTTCAAATGTAAAAAATCCCACAACTAAACTGATTTTCGCCAAAATCGCCAAGCAACCTCGCTACCGTAACCCAGCCGATTAGCGAGCGAGGCGAACTCCAATTAATTAGCTATCAATTAGCGATCCCGAATGACAATACAAAATAAAAACGACACTAACTTTACAGCAATTTTTCTTGAATTGTGTTCCTAGGAACCTCAGGGTTCCATATAGATTAATGAAGGGTTCATGTGTTTTGCATTCTTTTTTTTTTTTGAAGTCGAGGTAGCCACTAAACTCGATTGAAACAATGATTTTTGAGTGAAGCGTTGAATCAATATTTCCCAAATAAGCAGCAGAGAAAACATCAAAATGAATTGCGCATTAAAAACTTAATTCTTGTCATTGTATGACCTGTGATTATGTAAGTACAAGTACATGCATGCGAAATTTTTATTAAAATGATATTTATTAAAGTTTAGAGGGATGTGTTACTTTTTGATGACAATAAGTATTATTCGGGATATTGCACATATTCGGTGTTTATTGCAAGCAAGTAAACCATTTTTGAGTATTGAATTTAAACTGTACTATTAAAGACTAGTTGACCCGGCAAACGTTGTTCCGCCATACAAATACTTTCTAGTGAATATTTGAATTGTTAATCAAAAAATAACGAATGTATTGTAAGTTTGAGGAGATGAAATCTTTGCCAGAAAGAGGAATGAAGCGCTGTAGAAGATGATCACTGATAAAAACAAAAAAACACCAACCACTTATTTTCTCAATACAATACATTCTATTAACGTAACGAATAAACTCAATGTTTGATCTCTTAAAAGTTAAACTTAATGTGACAAAAAGAAATAATAGTTTAAAAAACTAAAAAAACACGCTTTTTGTGCAAAATGAACTAAAAAGTAAAAAATAATCTTTGGATGATAAGTATATAAAGTAATTGACCAAACACTTAATTCTAATTTAATAAAAAAAACGTGGGGTGCTGTCTATTCACATTTTTGCATGGACAACAAATGGATGAAATTCAAGATAAGAAGCTCCCACGCTTTTTTGTATTACATTAAAATTAAGTGTTAGGGCAATTAGTTTATGAACTTATCATTCAAAGATTATTTTTTACTTTTTAGTTCATTTTGCAACAAAAGCGTGTTTTTTAGTTTTTTAAACTATTATTTATTTTTCCTTATTCTTCTTTTTTTTCTGTTTAGTTTAACTTGTTTTACAAAAAAATATTCATTTCAACACAATTCAAAATATTTTAGATTCATGAAGTTTGCCCCCCCCCCCAAAAAAAACGACTAAAGGTCTCGGGCAGCATTCGAAATACAGTCTCTCGAACTCCAAAAAGCTCGAATATTAAACTTTATACTCCTTAGAGTTTAATATTCGAGCTCTAAAAACATTCAACGCGCCGATAAATTGCCTGTTGAATAATTGTGTAATTGAGTTAATCCATCGCAGTCATCGATGTATGTGTGCGGAAATCATATTTATATTACTTTGAAAATTTGAGATAGATTTTAATGAAAATATTGTTCAACAATGGCCTGATTAACAATGAATTGCCAATTGAAGGCTCACCTAAATTTTGACATGAAACTAGTTAAAAACAATTATAACTCATGTTCTAATTACCTTGGAACATTGGAACAAATTTGGTCTGAAGCAGAAAATTCAAAGGTTTGTTTAGATTTTTAAAAATATTTTTGGGAGCATTATTTAATATATTTATTTTTTAATTATTGATTCTTTACATTGTTGGATTTATGCCAAAATATTGATTAAAACTGGAATAACTAAACAATTAACAGTTAATTAATGAATTTGATTTTAGAATATTACATTGTCATCGGGTCTGAGGTCGCGTGCCAAATTTCAAAAGAATCCGATCGCAGGAAGTGGGCGAAATTTGAGCTGCAAGATTCCGTTACAAGATACATACATACAGGTGAAGCTAATAAAAGCGTGTTAAAAAAAAGTGATATATTTTTTATCCTATAATATGAAAGTGAAATAAAAAAAGTCAATATTCATTTCGAAGAGCAATGTACGATATTTTTTGTCAGTTCATTTGTCGGCCAACACAAAAAAGCTCGATGGTTTGCCGTTTCCCTATCATTCAATAGGGTATCCAGTTCACCGACGATGCTCTAGGTTTTAGGTGAATTGGGGTTATTCAAGTTTGAATTTGAGCGCATGGCAATAGAGACATTCTTTGTCCATAGCACAAATCAGCACTTTCCGATAAGTGGAATATTTAACCTCTGGCTCGCACTCAAATGCGAGATAATTGTCGTTGTCGATTTCGTTCAGCTTGTCGTGCCTCTTATCATTGGGATGCCCGTCTTGCTGGCATTATTCACAGTAATATGCACACAAACATATAGATCAAATGTTTGTGTCGTTCAAAAGTTTAAATGCACTGCTTTGTGATTCAAAACAAATGCAGAATAAAATGTTAAAATGCGCGACGCGTCGGAGAAATCTTAATGTTTTAATATTTTTTTGTTGCTATCTTCTGTTTGTCTACAAATGCTTCTAATTAATTTAAGCGAGGTCTTTACAATGACTTTTCATCAATGGTTTTTAAAATTATTTCCAATAATGGTTTTTACAATGAGTTTTAACAATGGTTTAACAATGTTTTTTACAATGGTTTTCAGGAAAAAAAGTTCTGGATAATGATATCCTGATCACATAGTATGAAGTATACTTTATGTCCTATTCTCATACCTACCAAATACAAATAAAAAAAATCATAAAAATCGGCCGAGCCGTTTCGAAGGAGTTCAAACACTAACAGCGTGACAGGAGATTTTTATATATTAGATTAACCAGAGGTTTTGTGAAAAAAGCGAATATTGAAAATTACTTATCAACAAAATAAAGAAACGCTGGTCTAGAGCATAGTGCTTTGAAATAAAACGTGTGTAATTACTCTGATTATTTAGGAGAAAAATAAGAAAACAAAAAGTTGCAAACTAGTTGTTAACGGGAGTGTACGACACATTGCGATGCATAATTCATAAAATCAGGATTCTTATCCAGCTAGATGGAAGGTTTACGTGTGTAAATGACCCCCTTTTGAATAAGTATGGTATTTTTATTACTTTTCGTATGAGTCTAATTGTACTCAAGGGTGTTCCGAGTACATTGCATACTAATGCACTGATGCAACTTGCAGGATTTTTTTTTTTTTTTAATCTTGTTACGAACCACCGTGAGTGACTACCTGTTTTTTTGCTTTAAGTATGCAACTATTAGTGGTGGGCACAGGAGTTGTGGAGTGTATTGGCGTTAATATGGATTTATCGTTATTGGAAACTGAGGATTTCTTATTTGGATATAAGTATCTGTCGCCATGACCAAAATATATCTGTCGCCATGTTTGGTCAAATTTAGTTTGAAACTTCTTATTTGATGACATCATACATTATATTGCCACCTTCCCCAATCCACTTTTAAATGAAATACCAGTAAATAAGGTTTTCAAAGTTCCATCATATGCCAAAAATTCCACTAAATAATCAAAGTCATTAAAATATAAAACTATTTGCCAAAATATTAGGGCAAGTCAAAAGCAGTATGTTACCGTTATTAAGGGGAGTCAGAATCTCAAATACTTTCAAAAATTTGATTTTTTGATTTTTATATAGTTTAAAACTCCATTTCAATACCTTTTTCATGATACAAACTTCTTGATCGTGCTCATATTAGAAGCAAGTTAAAACAAACTTTAAAAAAATGTAAACCTATTTTGATGAGGTATGATTTTCCCTTATAAATTGCAATATCTGGAAATGGGAAATGGTATTTTTGAAACTAAATGTTCCTTTTTCTCAGAAATTAATCGTGTTAGGCTTTGAAATTTTTATTACCTATTCCATGCATCTAATTGCATATACTGAAGTAAATTTTTTCTCATACTCGAAAAACATTTTTTTATAGAGCTGATTCCGTGTTGCAAAAGAGCATTTTTTGAAAAAAAATACAGTTACTTACACATTAGAATTTTTTTTTAAATTAAGCTCTTTCTGTAAAGATAGGGAAAAGACATACTTTTAGCTATCCTTTGAAGGTAATCTGATCGTCAATGAGATGGCATCTGCCTACAGCGCAGTTATTGCCTATTCCAGACTCATGAATCCATAACAAAGACGAAACTGCAGCGTCTGGATGTTATAGAGGGACCTTTGGTATGTTGATGGCATGAAGACATTAAATACCATTAAAAATTCAATAAAAGTGAAATAACTCATAATTAAATTAGAAAACATTACAAAATCCATAAATTACAAAATAGTAGACCAAATAAATAAATCATACGAATAAAGCATTAAAAGTTCCATTAGAATGTAAAATGAAGACAACGTTTGGCAGCGCCGCAAACGATATTTTTCTTTGCCGTGAAGACAGAAAACAAACAAATCGACAAGAGCCAGTGTACCCCTACTCTATACCTTTACTATTAACAGTTTTTTTTTTTATCGTCATTCGATCCTTGATTTCCCGCATATGAAACTCAAACTTTAATAAAACTAACTTTCAATTAGCAGAAACGCGGAAAAAATAATGTTTATCTCAGACATACAAACATTTGGTGATTCGGTGCCGGTTTTTTAATTCTAAAGCAGAAAGAACTTCATTTGATTAATTTGCAGCGCAAAAAACTGGCGAAGAAGGACTTCTTAGTTAAACAATGAAAAGGAGTTTGGGTATAAAATTTAAAAGTGCACATAATTAAAAAAAAACGATGAAAGATATGATTCACGCTTTGCTTGTAACAAATATTGAATAACAAATGTTTCAAAAAAAGATAATTCAATAACAGGGCTAGTTTTAAAAATTAACTTTATTGAAAACATATGCAAATATGATTTAATGCCGTTTAACATACAGTGGCGGACAAGCTTTAGACTCTTTTTTTTTTTTTAAATAAAACTTAACTCACTGTAATTTTTCTATTAAGTTCAGTGTCACTTTTTATCACTAAACTAAAAATGAATAATTGAGAAAATAGTTTCGAAATCAGTATGACTCTAGCATGAAGTTTAACATGATGGTTTTATGCTAACATAAAGAAATTTCAAGTATCGTAAGGTTAATTTTGCACTTTCGATTTATAACGGATAGAAATTAATTATGTACTTGATCATTTAATTCTTATTGTTCTGAGGGGTGGAAGTGGAAAATTTTTTTTTTTGACGGTGTTTATTTTTTGATAAAAATTGTTATTTACTCTAAAAAGGTTGGCTTTGAGAATGAAGGTGTAGAATATAATTCAGAGGCATTATTTCTCGGAAAGATTCTAACAACTAATTCTAAACATTTAAAGGGAAACAGTCCGCTGTTGTTAGCTGATTAACGAAAATTACTGTATCATCGTTAAAAAATATTTACTCAAATGAACATATTTAATTTAATGGAAATGCATTGGTTGTTGAAACAGCTTTCCTTCGTTTGGACAGTAACATTGAAACAAACGGAGTTTTGAAAGACATTTTCAGTTTTGATTCTGGGAAAATATTCGGTCGAAAAGTAAAAGCAAATGCTTCAAACTGGTATTTTTTACTTAAAATGTAAAAGTATAAGATTCTGCTTGCAAAAACGCTATTATGCAACTTTTAAAAGAAATTATGCAGTTAGAAGTGTTTTTATGCATAATACTTTTGGTTTTGGAGAAGAAAAACTAACTTTACTTTACGTATCAAAGATTGGTAAACTTTGCAAATCATATAAACTGGTTAAGACGTTGCTACGAGTGAGTGCAACGAGTAGTGTAAGAGTAGTGCATGTCCAGTTATACGATGAATGTGCGAAAACGTGTTGTAAATTTGTTGTCTCGTTCTGATGGGAAAATATTTCAAACATTTTTCATTTTAACCCAAGAGGAAAAAACCTCACTTCGACTTAATAAGAAAAGATTTTCATACATTAAAGTGGCATAAAAGAATCTCAAGGGAATTCCATTAAAGTTGCTTCAGTTAAAAAAGTCTTCTTTTTGAGAAAAAAAGAAATAATTTTGCGACTCCCATCATCTTCAGGAAACGCTTCCATGTGATCATTAAATACTGGAATTTACATTTTTAGATTTTTCTTGGTATAAATGCGTCGCATTTTTCGGTTTATCTCCACGAAAACCGCTCTCGACCGTTTTTACGCAAATACATTTGTAGGTGTCTTTGTTGCTGGACGACGATGAGGTGAGGGTGTACTCGTAATTAAGAATGGCGCCGGAGCATTATGGAATGCATTATTCATGAAGGACGCATTCTCTTTATTGTGGATGGAAGGTTTATTACGTCCTCTGAATATATTTACGTGCTTATTTTTCACATTGCCTCAGATGATTCATTTATGTATCCTGAAAGGTAGAAATCACGGTCGGAAAAGTAAAAACAAAGTGTATTCTTTCTGAAGGGAAGATATGTTTAGAGATTTACTGGTAAAAACCTTTAATTTGCACTCAACTAATATCGAAAGTGCCACATTTTACCAAAAATCATATTTGTTTTTTATTTGCTCTTTGACTTTTCAGTTTTTTTTCCCCTCACAGATCATAGAACGGAAAGAAAACATTCTTCAACGCGCAAGGAATAGAAAAATACTTTTCTAATGAAAACGCAGATGCATAGAAATCAGAAAGACGAGTAGAGGTTAGGTTTACGGCCCTTTAAAAATGCGGTATCGCCGATCAAATTTGATCAGAAGTTTAAAGATTTTAAACAAAAAGAAGTTTCTGGACTAAAGTAGACAAGAGTGGGGGAGAAAAATTATAAAAACTGACGAACTTGCAATATTTGTTTAGACTGGACCTGGATTCTAAATATCAGCAGTAGGTACACATTTATTTGAAAGTAATACATTCTATTTTCCAGTCTTCTTCAAAAAAGTTAAAAATTTCTGATAAATCTACATTTTGAAGGTTTCAAATTAAGGCTTCGGTATTGTACGAGTATGTAGAGAGAATAGATAAAATGATTACAATTTAAACGTGAGCAGGCAGTTTTATTGTACGTAATTTCAGCGATATTTTTAGTTAAGATCTTGTGTATCTTAAACGAATTCGGCTGCTGCCTTTTGTTGTCTCTTTTCTTCCAAACACCATCAGTTATTGTTTCCGTTTTCCACTATATGTGTGTCTCTCTTTTTCTTGTATCTTGAAACTTATCTCGTAGCATTGAGCCTCAAAAAAAAAAAAAAAAAAAAAAAGGAAAACCAGGGCAGAGAGAGAAATCGGTGACCCATTTTCTCCAAAACGACAGTTCACAGGGGATGGGTTACGTGGCAGAATGATGGATGGAGAACCAATCCCAAAAGAAAATGTCCCCTGCCGCTATCGTGTGTCCCCGGAGCGTCTTTCCGATCGGTTTGTTTTATCTATTGATTATTTACCGAAAGTTCAGTACGCCTAGTCAGCAATCTTATTTAGCCTTTCTGCCGTTCGGGTAAAGTAATCTATCATCGCACGTGGAGGCTAATTGATATATATATATATATATATATATATATATATATATATATATATATATATATATATATATATATATATATATTACATCCATTGACATGCTGTCGAAGTAAAATAAAATATGTTACTTTTTTGTAGCCATTGAAAAACAAATGCAAATGTTATGCTATCATACATAAAGACACACCACCAAATCTCTCACACACTCTATTCTCTATATTTTTACTTTTTTATCTACTATATTTTCTACTCAACATTGTAAATGATAACAAGGTTCCACAAGTTATACGGCGACACACTAAATATGATGTAAACACAGTACCGTTAATACAGGAGGATAGTCCACCCCAGGTTTCTCACTTCTAGGGATTGACACTCAAAATGGATTTCAAAGTTTACGTAAAATATAAATACTTGTACTTTTAAAAGCTTTCTCCAACACTATTTGAAATCATGTTTACTCTCTTTTAATTAGCAAATTCTCCAGACAATGCGATAAAAATTTTTAGTTGTCTTTTTACGTATAACTGCTAGTTTAAACTTTCGTTACACAAGATGAGAAATGATTATTAAACGTTAAAAGTTTTATTTTGTGAGTCTTGTGGAAAGGAGGGAGATATCACAAAATCCCCCCCCCCCCTCTGAGCGACATCCGTACTATGAACTCCACTTATAAAGGATGTTCCGTTTTAAACCGCAAGACTTCTTTTTTCGCAACCGTTAGTCCTAGATGGATACTCCCAATTGAAAAAATGTACATTATTAGATTTAGAGTTAAAATATAAAAAGTTTTAAGCAAAAGCAAAAATGAGTCAAATAATACGAAATTTAGTTTCTGATACGGGCCCTAGGTCCCCTGACTTATATTTAGGGAAATAATCTCCATTAATAAATTATACCAACACAAACAAAATGACATTTTTGCTCCCGAAACGTAAGATATATTCGAGTTCAAAGTTTAAGGGACCATACAGAAGATGAGATTGGAGCTTTTCGTTCTTTCAGAAGAATGACAGGTTGTCGAAGAAGTGAAACAAAGTATTTCCTTTTTTCAAATTCTATTCAAAAATAAATGCAAATCTTTTGGTATGATACGCAAAACCACACTACAAAGGCCTTGAACAATTTGAAAACCACACTCTATGCACACATATCTATATATATAAAAATCTCGTGTCACGATTTTTGTTCGGGGTAAACTCCGAAACTACTGAACCGATTTTTATCAAATTTCATACGTATCTGTAATTTGGTCCAACTTAAAAGATAGGATGGTTTTTATAATTTTTAATTGCAAATAAAATGTTTATTACACATTAATAGTGTGTATTGATTTTTTTGTTCTATAAATTCTTAATAGATGGGGCTGTAAGTTATTTAATCGATACAACTCTCACATCGTTTGACTTATTGCTAAAAAGACTATACTGAAAAAACCTCGAAAAGTTACTTATTATTTCCGTAGAACGTTTCGGTGGTTTTTACGTTTTTATTCACCTTCTGAGAAAATCAACTATCTTTGTCAAAACGTTTCCTGAAATGCTACAAAGGGCAGAAATGCACATTTCTCACCGTCGTGAAAAATATTTTTGTCCCACCAGTAGAAAAATTAACTAAACGTATTTAATAAGTGTATCTGCTGGACAACGCTCCGTCTAGCTTGACTGCTTCCTTTGAGAGCGAAAAAACGTCTGGATCACAGAGCGTTGGAAGAACTGCAGACGACTTGCATTCGAGCAAATTGCTTGAGAGTTAAGACTTATTTCTGGCAATGCTTATGTGCATTAATGATTTGCGCGCTTTCTCGGAGAAGCAGGAAGGTGCCAAGCTATGATATTAAATCTACGCTAGACTTCTCTGAAGGTGCCGGTCACATAACCGGCTTTAACCGAGAAGACTACTGAATTCTTCAAAATGATTCCAGGATATTTTCTGGAAGGTTACTGCATTTAAGCGGAAAACATTTCTTTTCTTTGTGTTTTCTCCCCAAGACATTTTTAATATCATTTTTTCTTGCAAAGATACGGTTGCAACAGAAAAGTGCAGTGACAATAGCATTGTCAGGCAGTGTTGCTAGAGATTTTTTAGATGGTAGACGAAGAGCAGGTTCAGCTTTAATGTTGCCTATTAGATATTCATAACAAACGAAACGCAATGTGTAACATTAAAGAAAAAACGCGGAATGACTGTAGTGTTGTGAAAGAGTGCCATCATAATTTGGGATAAGCGTACTAAGCCTCATGAGCAAAAGCGTTCATTCGAAAAACATCATAGGAGTATGCAAGATTTGAAAGGCAACGATACACTTTAAGCTGGCATTGTCTGAATACTGTCTTGAGACTTCCGGCGGACATTACCAGTTATTCCGATTAAATCAACACATGTTTAAAACAATCGTTTTTATAGCGTAATGTCGAGATAATGTGAGTGACCATGAACATGCAAGTACAAATGCAAAAGTAACAAGCTAGAAGAATTCTTTGTGCATGATTGCAAGTTGATTTGCCAAGCTGTTACTTTTAAACTTACCTAGGTTATCTCTGAAGGTTTCAGTGAAATGACTGTTTTGAATTGGAGAAAACCAAGACATTGGGACCAAAACTCCATCCAAAACGAAACTGCGCGTCCAAAACAAAGACAACATTTTTTTTTGTATTTGTTTTCGGGAAAATTTCCCGAACAGACAGGATTATTTGCGGACCGTTAGTTGTCTAATGTTTAATACATATCACGATTCATGTCGTAAATTGTAATTATTCGTAGCAGACACTCATTGGGATTTGATATTTTCTGATGCAGGTTTGAAATAACGAGAAACAGTATTCGTCAACTGTTTAAAATAATTTTGACGACATACTATCCAACACAAGCATCATTTATGTGGAAAACTATATAAATTTTATGCTTGAAGATGTACTCCTTAGAGCTAAACAAACACACTGATGTCCAAATCTAGATTTTACGCCTGAGATATATAACGAAGCTTTAGTGTTGATTGAAGTTTTATGCATTTCAATTTCAAATTTGTTGTTTAGCCATTATGGTGTGCTATCACCTGATTGATTAGCCATCGACTTAGTTAATACTGATTCGCAACGAGAAAAACAGTGCACAGACAATGACGCTGTCTCAGCTACAATTATTGCGAATAATGAGCCATTACTGACAGCTGAAAAAAAAATCGTAATCAGATTATTTTGACCGTTGATGCTGAACAAGGCTAAACAGTTTTCGATAAAAACAAAGCCATAAGCATTCCAACTGATTTTTTAAATTGTCTGTATATTGCAGGGACGCCACTACTCGATTTCCGGTTAAAATTGGTTTACAAATTATTCTTTTTCGCACTTTGAAACCACTTAAATTGTGCAACGGTACACGTTTATCCATCAAAAGTCAACAATTGTGACGGGAAAATTTAAAGGAGAAATTTTTGTGTTTCCACGTAATACATTAATAGCGTCATAGTTCTCAAACACATTTGGAAGACTTCAATTTCCGATTCCTTAGGTTTTTGCAAATACCATAAATCAATCTAAAGACCAAACATGTGGTTTGGACTTGAAACATACATGTTTCTCTCATAGGCAACTATTTATCGCCTACTCACAAGTGGGAAACTTATCATACCTATTCGTGCTAGCGAAAGACAGGTTAAGATACAATATTGTGCACAAGTTAGTGCTTGGATAATTTTCAGTTTTCAAATAATAGAAACAATTTTCAAAGTCCATGTTATCTACCTCATTTATAAAATTTAATGTTTATATGTTTTTAATTTAGTGTATTTTGTAAAGAAGTTATTGATTACAAACAATAGATAAAGCTGAGATGTATAAAATGTAGTGTACATTCTAAAGGTGTATGGTGGTTTAGGTTTAATTTCTACATTCCAATATTTTACAATCAGCTTCGATATTTAATATCACTTTCAAGTTATTATTTTTTTGGCCGAGGTCATATTTGCAAAATTTACTGAGCTTGAGTATAGTGCATTACCATAGAAAATTTAGTTACTTCTTACTAAATTTAATAAGTACTTACTTCAGCCTAACACGCTCATTATCAATCTCATATGTTTAAGAATTGGCTACACTATTTTAAGCTTTATTAAAACATAATTATTGGATTCTATCAAAATAATGAGCAAAATATTATTTTGATTCTTTGCCACAGCAACGCGTGGCTGGGTCAGCTAGTAATGTTATAACTTTCTTAACAGCTATATTCTCCCCAAAAGGTGTTATTGACGGCGGGTGTAAAGTGGTGCAATTACAAAACGCTGCGTTTCGTATCTCGTTAAATGTTGATCGCACTAACGTCAAATTTCTTGTGTTGGTGTTATTTTTCAATGGAGAATATTTTCCTAAATATAAGTTAGGGGATCTAGGGCCCGTGTAAATGTTAAATATTGTATTTTTTGAATCATTTTTATTTTTCCTTAAAACTTTTAATAGTTAAACTCTGCATCTCATAATGTACATATTTGCAATTGGAAGTATCCATCTAGGACTAACGGTTGCGAAAATAGAGGTCTTGCAGTTTGGAACACCCTATATATACAGGTTTAGGACAAATTACTAGGAACAGACAGTTAAAACTGAGTCTTTTTTCGACCGCGCAATAAACGTCCGAAACGTGTTGCAACAGTTTGCCCCCAAGTGGTGGTGGTAGAGAAGGTATCAACCAAGCATTTGGTGGTATAAGAGTTGCATGCAAAAATTCTGTATTTAGTAAAGCGTGATTATGTCGGACTTCTCCAACGTGAAAAAAGGCATGGTAACTGGAGCGGGTCTCGCTGGAACGTCATTGTCGAGAACAGTCAGTCTTGTGGATTTTTCAAGGACCACTGTATCAAGGGTTATGACAGCCTTTACAAATCTGGGCAAGGTGTCTTCTGCGAAGCTCAGCAGAGAGCAAAAGTTGCAGTTGAAGGAACGTGATAGACGAATGTTGAAGAAGATTGTCCCCCCAAAACGCAAGACTACACTGCAACTGATAACGTCTGAAATGAATACAAGCCTTCAGAGCCTCGTATCAGTGAAAATTACTCAACAGGAGTTGTATGCTGCCCACATTTATGGAATAGTAGCTGTTCAAAATCCTTCAGTTTCGACGCAAAATGATATGAAGAAACTACAGTGTTACATAGACCACCTAAATTGGACAGAATTGCAATGGGAACAATCCATTATGGTCTAACGAGTCATCATTTAGTCTTTCAGACCACCGGACGTGTGTTCGTCCGGAGAATACCAGCAGAAGCATATCATATTGACAGCTTGGTTCCTACCTTGAAGCATGGAGGGGGTTCTGTGATGGTGTGAGAAGCAATATCTTCTTATAGATATGGGTCTCTTGTTGCCGTAGGCGAGAATCAGTGGTGAACATTATCGAATTATTCTCGCCGATCATCTTCACTTTAATTTTCACTTTCTTTCCCGGAAAACGTCTGGTGTTCCAAGATCAGAACGCCCCTATTCACAAACCCATCTGTGTTCAAACATGGTTAGGTGAGCATGACGATGAAGTGGGACAACTGACGTTCCTAGTCCCCTCCCTGATTTAAACATTATTTAGCCCTTGAGTGGTATTTTAGAGAACGAAGTCCGAGCATGGTTTCCTCCTCCACGCACTCTAGATGAACTGGAGGCGGTCTTACACGAGGAATGGGTGCGAATTCCAATGAACTATATTCGAGTCCTTTATTTGTCAGTCCCACGTCAAATACAAGCTGCCATTCAGGCAAAAGGAGGTCCAATCTCTTATTAATAAGAGATTTTCATGTTTTTACAGGTGTTCCTATTATTTTGTCCTATACTTGTATATACCAACTGGAGGCTCTGTTTTCTAGGACATTTATTTTCATATCCTTGTGTTAAATATTTCAGTCATCGAGTTAGTTTCATATATGTTTATACTTTTCATTATTGTTAAACATAAAAAAATGCTTGAGGTAAAAAAGAAAAATCCATTACTGTGATCCTCGTTGGTTTGCCAACTTGCAACAGAAAAAAAATCTTAGAATTTCATAGAGTAAAAAGTTAATGTTTTTCGCGAGCGAAGGAAGGAAAAATTTCACGACATTTTGTAAAAATAAATAGGGTGTGTCTCAAAATTCTTCACAGAAAGAGAAACTGCTTCTCTTCTGGAAACTACATTGGTTTCAAAGTAAATTTCAGAAAATTATATTCCTTGCACGGAATTAGTCCCTTTTGCTGAAACCGTAACATTTAAACATCGAAATAGTTTCGTTTTATTACTTCCTTTTAAACAATAAAGAGAGTATTGCAATCGCAAAAAAATATCCTCCACATTTCGGCCTAAGTTTCCATTTTTCTCGCTTCCAAATAACCGTTAAGTGTGTTTTTTCGACCGGTCTGTAACTGCATATATAACTCAGAATGAACTGACGACCGATTTATCCATTTCTGCGATCTCTAAGTTAGTTATCACGAGTTTCTCGTGACATCTATTTGCGTAAGTTTCGTATGTATGTATGTATGTACGTACACATGACTCTTTAACGGTATTCCGTAGAAGGCTGAATTCTGGTATGTAGACTCTGTGTGGGATATACCCTGGTGGACAATTGCTAAGGACGGATTGCAGTGGGCTATGCGGCGTATAAAAATGTAAGTGTAATTCGATGCCAAGTGAAATAAACTAATTTCAGAATACTAGAACATTGCGATGACGATAATTTATTGTGCTCTGATATCCAGAAAGCGTTGAAAAGTGTTCAAAGGACAAAACGGTCATTTTGGGCTGAATACGTAAAAGTGAATAAATGTAATTACCGCTCCCAAGCGTTCCAGCGTAAGACGTCAGTATGGGACATGGCTACGATGGAGAGCGATGCAAGCTTCTACACGTCATGTGATTCTTTACACAACATTATCCAGCAGCTTGTGGGGTAATTTATCCCATTTTTCTGTCAGTTACGGATAAGTGTGTCCATGCTTATTGGAGGACGTCTGCGACCAGCAAAACTTCTCCTCAAAGCATCCCAACCGTTTACAATATGAGTCAGATCCATAGAACGTGCTGCCATCCGATGGGTTGAATATTTTGAGCGAGCTATATGCACTCCTGGACGGCGATTGTTAAAGACATGTTACGTTGCCATCCATGAAAACGAACTTATCGCCCACAGCAGCACAGAACACGTGAACATGAGGCAGTAGAACAACATTAATGTATCACAGCCGTCATAGTCTTGTTTGGAAGCACACAAGCGACGTACGGTCATTGATCATAATCCTACCAATACCATGACATAAAATGTAGTATGATAGTCCTTATTTTTTATGTTTGCCGGCTTGCATGCTATACCAGTCTCATACCAGGTTAGCTGTCGTCCACAATTAGACGACAGACTGAACCTGCTTTCCATCTGAGAATAGTACACAAGCCCATTCGACTTCTCCCCAAACGCGATGCTGAAGATATCATTACAGACGAACTTGTAGACAATGGAATGTACAAAACAAACTAACGGGCGTATAGTCCTTCCGCATTCAAACGTCTGGCTACACTGTTTCGCTATATTTTCTTGCTAAGTAGTAGCTGGAAACTGCTTTGCTACCTCAGTAGCTGTGTTGCGCTGGTTCCTATAGGTTGCTCTTTCTCTCTAGCACTAAGTACCAATCTTCTGTTGACGTCGTATTGCATACACGACCTTCCTCGTGACATTTGCTACACATTCCATTTGTTTGAAATGATTTCCAAACTCTAGAAACAATCCTATGGCTGATGTCTAACTCCCTGGCAACATCTAAATTTTTCTACCCTTCTTCGATGTTGCCAACCACACGGCCACCCATAAAATCATCTAATGAATGTCGGGAAGACATACCGAAAAAGGCAAGTTCAACAATTGATTCTTTCCAGTCAAACTTTGCTTTTGAACAACAATGGTCATCATGTGCCCAACTGTGTCCCGAACTTATGCTAATTTCCATATTTCCTTGCTTTCCCTTTTATGGTTGATAACGTTGTTGTTGCCATCCGTGCTTAGCAATTGTCCACCAGTGTAGTTGTGCATCTCTCCTTTCAGTTGCATTCAAATGTTTTAAAATGGGTCTTTTGTAGGTTTTTGGGGACATATCGGTGTTAACGGCAATGCAAAATTATGTAATTATAATTTGGCGACAACAATTATGTAATTAAATTTGTAAGCAATCCATTGAATCATGTTAAAAATATTGACGCGAAATAACTTAAAATAACTTTAAACAGATTTTGTCCTTCCGATCTGAAACCACAAAGGCCCTAAAATGACCATCAGAAAAGTTATAAGCATTTTTAAGTTCGGGAAAATCAAATTTTAATTGGAAACTTATTGTCTGCCACGAGCTCAGTTTTAATTAGAGGGAATAAAATCGTTGCAAAGAAAAATCTGTTGTCATTTTTTTTTTCTTTGACTGAGAACAAATAAAATTCTTGCTTTTGATTTGAGTCTTTTCCTGCAATGGAAAAAACTAAAAATTTTCCATTTTGTTTATTCTTTCACCATTTATCTTTTTTGTTTAAACTGCCTGCAGAATATAATCAAGGAGTTTAATTGTATTGATAGAGGGTTGCGTTTAATTTAATAGTGGGTTTTAGATTTGCAGTGAACGTTATCTAAGAATGGTTGTTGCTAATGTAGAATTCGACAAACTTACGACTTTATTCGAAGGGGAACTTTTAGAAAAGGGACTTTTGTCAAAATGGATCTTTTTTATGCTTTTCTTCTAAGTTCGATGGGGTTTAAAATAAATTATGATGTGATTTGGAACATTTTGTTCATTCTGGAAAAGGTGTTTAGAGTAATTTTACCTATCGAGATGGAAATTTTTAGAGATGACGTTTTTTGAAAACTATAACCCTTATTCTGTCTGAGATTTTGGGGACTAATGTTGAAATTTTAATGGAGATTTTTAGGGACTGTGGTCATTATTCTGCCGCGAAAGTTATTTTTTTATTAGTATTTCAACCTAATTGTTGAACACACATCACTTTTGTTTTCGAGGTAGACCGTGCAATGCAGCTGGTATATAATATTTCTCATAGGTGATTTTTTGTGAGAACGCCATAACTTCGCAAATACACCATCAAACTTCATATATAAGGCATCATTTTCAAGATTTTTCTTACCGTTTTTGACAAAAAACAATAACACAACTCGTATAGTGATAGTTTTTTGAAAAAATCAGTTTATGCCGTTTTTTTCTCTTAAATTAATACTAATTGCTTTAATGTTTGCGTTGTCAGTGTGCCATGCAAGAAATGCGAACATCATGGTTTCAATCCCACTATGGGATTTGTCGTTTTTGGATGAAAATTTTCCTCGGATTGCTCGTGATCCAAATTTCCGAGAATAAACTACCTAAACTTACTGCTATATTTTGAAGATAAGTAGTAGTGTTTCATTAAAATCAGAAATTAAAACGTTTATTTTAACATCATAATTGCAGTATCATGATTAACATTTCTTAAGGGTGGTGTTTTTGTGTGTGAATTTTCAATACCTTCCTTTAGTTCGAAAAAACTACAAAAAGAATGAAATATTTCACTTTATTTTTTATCGCCGTCGGTAGGAATTCACATTGGGTCTGTTTTTCGATAAAAATACCGTAAAAAAACGTTTTTTTTTAAATCAATCTGTTTTCCGATCGGTATGTATATATACGTAGGTCATTCAGAAAGTTAGTTGCACTTCTTCGTTAATCTGTTTCGTCTAAGACAATTTTGATGAAATTGTATGACAATACTTTACACATGTACTTTTATCGTATGACGGCTTCCTCAAGACAAGTTCAGTTTTTTTGATTATCAGTCGCAAACATGTCTCAACAGCTGCAAGTAGCGTTCAAGTTGGCAATACGTGCGGTGATTCAATTTTGTAAGCAAGAAGGTGCAACTGCACTGAAATTTATGTGCAGTAGCATAAAGGGTATGGCGAAAATGCAATTTCACGTTAAGCTATTATGAAACGGTGCAACATGTTTGAGAATGGACGTACAGATATTGACGACGCTGAGTGCGAGGGAAGACAAAGTTTAGGTGGGAAGTGTGGAATCACCTTCCCAAGCCAACCTAATCTTTCACCTCCTGAACTGGATGTTTTTGGTCCCACAAAACAAGAACTTTCAAAGCGATGATGCCATTCGAATGACGAAGTGGAAGCTGCAACTCAACAACAGTTTTCGGTCATTAGACGCATTTGTTTGCAGAAGGCATCGAAAAACTTGTACCATGCCTTGACAAGTGCTTAAATAACGAAGGTGGTTACGTTAAAAATTAGATATTGGATGGAACTTCCAAATAACAATAAAATTATTGTAAAATTTCAATTTTTTTGAGCAGTGCAACTAACTTTCTGGCTTACCCTTGCGCATATATATATATACAGAGTCTGTATAAAAAGTAATGAGACTGAGCTGTGTTCTAAGAATTTATTGCAGATATTAATACTTACACCTAAAATTCTTCAAAACAAGATCTTTGGCCTAGCACACATTTATCCCAGTGAGTCTTCTAAGCTTCGAAGGCTGCCTTGTAGTCTGCTTCCAGAATGTCCTTTAAAAATTTTGTACCAGAGCCTTTACGGCCTCCAGAGCTCAATGGTGATGCCCTTTTAGTGATGTTTTCATCTTCGGGAATAGAAAAAAGTCGGCTGGAGATAAATGGTGGCTGTAGGCGGGCTAGGGCAGCGTAGAGATAGCATTATTGACCAGGAAGTCTTGGAGAATGAATCAAGTGTTTCCAGCATTTCTCAAGTTTTCAGCGATGGTGCTGTGAACTGTCATTTCATTAAGTCCAACTTCATTTGCAATTGTTCTCACACTTAACCGGTGGTGTTGCATGCACACGTTCCACATTTAAGTGCGTTCCGCTGGTTGATCGACACCCTGTTCCAGATTCATCCTCGACGCTCTCCCGGCCATTTTTGGAACTCTTGCGCCACCAAAACACATGCACCTTCAACAGACAATTATCTCCAAACACTTGCATACACATTTCTGAAGCCTCTGAGGCCGATTTACCAAATTCCACACAAAACATAATTGCATAACGCTGCTCAAATGTTATCTGCATTTTGGAGCTGGAACCGACGTTTGCAACAGAGGTCCACTATAACGACGATGCTGTCCGAACAAAAATTCCCAGGCGACTGCGGACCGGAGTGAGTCCCACCAGTAACCCAAACCACCGACCTAATCAGTTTCTGCACACTTGAGAGGTACAGTCGCATCAGTAAAAAATGAGTCTCGTTACTTTTTATACAGACCCTGTATATATATATATATATATATATATATATATATATATATATATATATATATATATATATATATATATATATAATATAGCTGTGATGTCTCTTTTCAGCAAGGCTGGACGCCGTGAAGACGTACATGCGCATGCGCCGCGTACCAGAGCACCTGACAGAAAAAGTGATCCGGTGGTTTGACTATCTTTGGCTGACGCAGAAGTGTTCGGACGAGGAGCGCTCGGTGGGTTGTTTGCCCGACAAGCTTAAAGCCGAGATCGCCATCCATGTGCACTTGGACACGCTGAAGCGCGTAGAGATCTTCCAGAACACGGAGGCCGGTTTCTTGTGTGAATTGGTGCTCAGGCTCAGACCCGTCCTCTTCAGCCCTGGTGACTTTATCTGCAGGAAAGGTCAGTTGAAAGTTCCGTTTATCCTTAAGAGTGTAATGTAAAATAATATGGACACTATGACGGGCTATTCAATCAAATAAAATCAAGAATGAATAAGGTAAACTTACAGCCCTAGATAGTAGCTTTAGTAGCGACTTGTCTGCCATCTCGGGGCTATATGCCCGCTTTCTTTCTATATATGCTATATAATGAAGTTCTGTCTACCCGTGGGTTGCATGGAGCTGGCAAACGTCCAGTTAAGACGAGTGTATCTGAATGGGGCGGGAGGAAGTAAAATTTTTGTAAGTGTGTTCCGCTTTCTCTGACACAATGAGACTCTGCTTAATTCAGAGGCTAACATACATCTGCAAAAGCTGACATCCCCGAAAATGAATGAAAGCGTCCATTTCCGCCTATAAAACGGATGTTTATAACGGGGCATATCAGTGACGTTTTCACAACGTCAAGAAGTGATCGTTTACAAATTAATTGATGCAGGGCCGTTGAAGCAGATATAACTTTTCCATATACTAACAACATTTTTGTTGTTTTCAGATTCAACCTTAGTTTAAATATATCTTGTTAATGGTTAAAATTAACTCGAGCCTAGTTTAAAAAAAAAAAAGAAAGCATTTGACATGGTTGACATTTAAAATGTTTGATAAGGCATTAAACATGCGGGCAATTTTCGTTTTTACTCAGAAAAGATAAAAATAAAGTACAAGAATCTGCAATATATATATATACACTGAAGTGACAAAATTCATGGAATAGCAATATGCAAATATACAGATGGCAGTAGCATCGCGTAGAACAGGTATAAATGCGCAGTGCTTTCGCAGAGCTTTCATTTGTGTTCAAGTTGTTCATGTGAAGAGATTTTGAAGTGATTATGACCGCACGACGGGAATTAACAGATTTTGAACGCGGAATGTTAGCTGGAGCTAGACGCATGGGTCATGCCATTTCGGATATCGTTAGGGAATTCAACATTCCCAGTGTGTCAAGAGTGTGCCGAGAGAATCGAATTTCAGGCATAACATCCCACCATGGACAGCGCAGTGGTCGACCTCGTGCACTTAACGACCGAGACCGGCGACGTCTGCGTAGAGTTGTGAATGCTAACAGACAAGCAACACTGCGTCAAATAACCGCAGAAATCAATGCGGGACGTACGAGGGACGTGTCCGGTAGGACTGTGCGGCGAAATTTGTCTTCCTTGGGCTATGCCAGCAGAAGACCGACTCGAGTGCCTTTACTGACAGCACGACATCGCTTTCAGCGACATTCGTGGTCACGTGAGCATATCGGTTGGTCCCTAGATGAATGGAAAACCGTGGCCTGGTCCGATGAGTCACGATTTCAGTTGCTAAGAGCTGATGGTAGGGTTCGAGTGTGGCGCAGACCCCACGAAGCCATGGACCCAAATTGTCAACAAGGCACTGTTCAAGCTGGTGGTGGCAGCATAATGGTGTGGGCTGTTTTTGCATGGCATGGACTTGGTCCTCTGGTGCGACTGAACCAAACAGTGACTGGAAATGCTTATGTTCAGCTACTTGGAGATCATTTGCAGCCATTCATGGACTTCATGTACCCCAACAACGATGGGATTTTTATGGATGACAATGCACCATGTCACCGGTCCACAACTGTTCGCGATTGGTTTGAAGAACATTCTACAGTTCCAGCGAATGATCTGGCCACCTAGATCGCCCGACATGAATCCCATCGAGCATTTATGGGACATCATCGAGAGGTCTGTTCGTGCCCAAAATCCTGCACCATCAACACTTTCTCAATTATGGACGTCTATAGAGACAGCAGGGCTCAATATTCCTGCAGAAGACTTCCAACAACTTGTTGAGTCTATGCCACGTCGAGTTGCTGCACTTCGCCGGGCGAAAGGAGGACCTACACGATATTAAGACGTATCCCATGACTTTTGTCACTTCAGTGTATATATATATATTTTTTTTTTGGTGTTTGCATTGCATTACCACTTTTAATGATTCAGTTTTGGTTCTGGGAAAATGTTCGGTCGAAAATTGAAAGCAACAGCTTCAAACTGGTATTTTTTACTTAAAATGTAAGAGTATAAGATTCTGTTTGCAAAAACGCTATTAAGCAACTTTTAAAAGAAATTATGCGGGTAAAAGTGTTAAAGTGTTTTTAAGCGTAATACTTTTGAGTTTGGAGAAGAAAAACTAACTTTTCTTTGCATATCAAAGATTGGTAAATTTTGCAAATCAAAACTGGTTAAGACGTAGCTACGAGTGAGTGTTAGTGTATGTTCATTTCCACGATGAATGTGCGAAAACGTGTTGCAAATTTGTTGTCTCGTTTTGATGAGAAAATATTTCAAACGTTTTTTTATTTCAACCCAAGAGGAAAAAACCTCACTTCAGCTTTGTCAGAAAAGTTTTTCATGCATTAAAGTGACATAAAAGTTTCTCAGGGGAATTTCATTAAAGTTGCTTCAGTTAAAAAAAGTCATATTTTTGAGAAAAAATTAAATCATTTTACGACTCCCATCATCTTCAGGAAGCGCTTTCATATGATCATTAAGAACTGGAATTTACATTTTTAGATTTTTCTCGGTGTAAATGCGTCGCATTTTTCGGTTTATCTTCACGAAAACCGCTCTCGACCGTTTTTGCGCAAAGACATTTGTAGGTGTCTTTGTTTATGGACGATGATGAGGTGAGGGTGGACTCGTAATTAAGAATGGCGCCGGAGCATTATGGAATGCATTATTCATGAAGGACGCATTCTCTTTAGTGTGGATGGAAGGTTTATTACGTCCTCTGAATATATTTACGTGCTTCTTTTTCACATTGCCTCTGATGACTCATTTATGTATCCTGAAAGGTAGAAATCACGCTCGGGAAAGTAAAAACAAAGTGTATTCTTTCTGAAGAGAAGATAAGTTTAGAGTTTTACTGGTAAAAACCTTTAATTAGCACTCAACTAATATCGAAAATGCCAAATTTTACCAAAAATCGTATTTGTTTTTCATTTGCTGTTTGACTTTTCAGTTTTTTCCCTCACAGATCATAGAACAGAAAGAGTACATTCCTCAACTCGCACAGAATAGAAAAATACTTTTCTAATGAAAACGCAGGTAAATAAGAATCATAAAGACGGGTAGTAACATAAAAAGGTTTTTAGTTTCAATGCAGGTGATAATGTTAAAGACTTTTTATCAAGACCTTTTATCAGCGTCAAACTAATTCAGCAAAACGCTTTCTGCAAGTTTTGCATTTGCAGTTCGATTTCAAAAAAATAAAAATATATCCAACTATTGGATATTTAAGTGAGGATTTATGCAAGGTTCAACAGTACTCACATCACTTTACGTCAACATTCGTTAAAAACTCAAATTTACATTACACCATTATAAAAATAAATAAATAAATCAAACTTGGGAAATATCCTCATCACCAAGAATGGAAATATAATTGAATCGGAATAGATTTAAAAGGTCTATGATTAGTCTTTGACAGTCGGTTGCGGGGGGTGGTGTTACTAGTCGGGGTAGTCGAAGTGTGAATGTTGTCTCATCTTGCATGTTCTCGGATTAGCTACCTTAAATGTGTTTCTTTTTTTTTCTTTGCCAATAAATATTAAACCGCACATTTACCTAAATGAACTCAACTAAATGGAAAAAACAATTACATATTGTAGTTGGTAAAAATGGATCGTGAGATCCTTGCTTCAAAATTTAAAGTGTCAGTCTCTTCAATTTTGATCCCTTCTCAATGGATGGTTTGAGAAAAAATCTTGCTCACGAATTCTCAGGTTGCTCATTTTAATGCTAGTTCTGGAGGGTTATAGGGTTAAAAAAGCAATCCTGAAGTCATTTTCAGAACTTTCTTTAAGTAGGAGAACTTGAGGTGCAGGGTGAAATTAATTCGTGCACAAAGACGCGTTAGTAATGAGAGGTAATAAATAGAACTATGCTAACAATATTACGAAATTATGATTGCCTTCTTAGTTCTTTTTCTTCAACTGTAGGGTGTGTGGTATCATTTATTACTCTTGCGTTACAACTTATAACGCCGTTTTAATAAAGGGTATTTACATTAAAACCATTGTTAGAATATGCTTAAAGTACGTTTAATTGTCTTTAATTTCATGTATACTTTTGTTCACCATTTTCGTCGAGGATCTAGGTCTTCCTAACCTCTACCATTTCCCTAGGGCAGACTAAAGTACTGTCCTTTTCTCATTAACCGGCTAAGAACTGCCGGCTAGTTCTGGAATTCCTGACTGCTCTGAGATTATAACTGGCAACAGGTTCGTTCATTTAATATTTTACCTGGAGTTCTAATACCTACTGCAGAAGTTAAGGAAAACAATAAAACAGCGATTTGAGAGTTGGTGAAGTTGTCTTACGGAAGCAAAAAAAAAAAAAAAAAAAGAGCTGTTGAAACTATTCGATAACGGTATTAAAACTAAACTTGGACCCTCCTCCCCGCCCTTCCTCTGAAAAAAAGGCTTAAAAAGTCGAAGGTGGTGAAAACCCAAGAGAAAAGCAGAGTAAGTATGAGAATTTATCTAAGTTAACTTATACCTCGTGTAATTTTTGCTGCAAACTACAGTCCCTCAAAAAGGTACCCAAACCATAAGACGAATCGAAAATGATAAAATACACATTTCATGGCTGACATTAGTTCCTAAAAAATTCGTTTCAAAAATTTTATATTTTGAAATAGATTTCAATACCAGGGTAACATTTCAAACTCTGAGTGCTTCAAAGGTGGACCACATGCTGCAGTTTTGAAGCTTTGTGATAAAAAAATATCATAAAGAAAATTAAACTTGTATTACTAAATGTAAAAACAATAAGTAAGATAATTCAGCTAAACAGAAAAATTACGAAAAACTACTTCTTTATAACGAGCAGTTTTTTCAGTGCATAATTTCCTCTATAAATTACCTAGAACGAATTTTGCCTAGTACTGGCACTGCAACTTTAAACAAACAATAAGTACTGAATTATTAGTGTAGCAAAGACAAGTTTCCTTTCTTTGCGTCTGCTGGTAAGGAAAATACGTTCATATTAGTGTAGACAAGAAGTGACGGCTTTCGTTTTTTGCATTTAAACTCATATCAGTAAAAACCACAACATAACTAGTTTTCTTGTTGTTAAAGGGAATTATCCTTATTATTGTTATTGTTATTATTATCTTACATCTTTAAACGAGCAGTTCTTGTGGGTATGTATATATTTCTTATCTCGGAAACGGCTCTAACGATTTCGGTGAAATTTTGGATTTAATTGTAGTTTAGCATTCTAAGTTCATCTACATCAGCGTTTTTTTCTGTAAAAACTCGATTTTTTTACAAAAAACAGTTTTTTAATATAAAGTCTAATTAAGTTAAGCCTTGAAGTAAACTGTGAATTGACGCATCAGGCAGACGATTTGCAACCATAACAATGAAAATATGTCTCTTCTTGCTTTAAAATTTATACTTGCTCAGGGTTGCCAGGCTTGGCTGATATTAGCCACTTTGGCTCATTTCAATCACACTTGACTAAAAACAAATTCAAAAGCACTATGTAAGTAGTCGATGTAGGGCTTTTTTTTAAGCAAAACTATTGCTTGACCGTCTTATTTTATTTACCTATATCCTTTTTTACACATCAAATAGTTTTATATGTTTTTTTTTTAATCACGCATCTAAATTTTATTTCGAAAAAACATATGTCTAAAGAATTGATATTTTGATAAGACAGTTGTTGTCATTTGTTGGAATGGTTTGTGGATCATCAGTTTTGATGGATATCATGCTCTGTGTAGCATTTTCTGGCGTAAAGTGACCAACTATACTAGAAGTACTTATTCAAAAAGAACATCTCGATTGGGATAAAATCGTAAAACGCATCATAGTATGAAAGGAAGTATTTGGTTAAAAACCAATTTCACCATAGCAAAACTGGGTCCAAGGTCAAAATATTTTAATTACCGATAAGAAAATTGTATAGCGGAAACAAATGTAACAGATAGTTTAAAACAAAATGTTGATTTAATTACATTCAAAATCTTCTTTGTTTGATACTTAAGTGTTATAAGAAGGTCGAGTGCTTAATATTTTGTTAACGTAAAACTTTTCAAAAATATTTGGAAAAGTATTGAACCTTAAAAAAACACGAGTTGACAAAAAAATAATTCTTTTAAAGCCGAGCGAGGCTCGGTCGTCCAGGTACTATTATTATTAAAGGCCATATGACTTCTGTAAATATGTTTTCTTTACCGACAAAGGTTCAACACAGAGAAAGCAACCACGTTGCACAATTCCAACTTATATTCAAAGGGTATAATTTAGTCAGTAGAGAAAACATATTTACAGAACACATTTAGGCTTTAATAATAATAACAATAATAGTAATAATAACACATCGCGTTAAAACTATTAAGTTGTGGCCATCATGGAACTTTCTTCTGTATCTTTCTTATGAATTCTGATCCCTCCCCATGCTTGACTAGGAATCAATATTCCAAACAAAAACAAAATTAGACTCGCAAAAACTTGACGACCATCTTAATTCACTAATTGTTGCTGAAGCAAAGCAAAGAGGGAAAGTTGAAAGTTATTTTAAAAGCCTTGCTTAAAATAATTACAGATATTTTATTTGTTAAAAAACACAAGGTGATAAAAGTTAAAAAGTTTGAATCATTGAGATTTTCCGGTCATTTTCCAACGATTAGAATTACGCGAAAGACGCAGAAGACAGTCTATTACGTTTTATCTTTCTTATTGTTGAATTAAAAAAGCTATTTTAATGCGCACAAAAAAAAAGTAAATGAAAAAAAAATCAGCCCCTCTTGAAGCGATTGACACCAAAATTGAATCAACGCCTGTTTACATACGGATTATCTTTTATTCTAAATTTCATCCGGAACGAAGCATTACTTCTTGAGATATAGCACTCACAATGAAAAAGAAAGAACGTTCGATTGACCCACCCCCTTTTCAGCATTGACGTGAAAATAGAATCAGCTCTTGTACCCTCTAAGGGCTACTTGTCGATAAATTTTTGTTTGATAACGTTAATTATTTCTTGAGATATAGCAGTCACAGGGGACGACAAAAAACGTACTCGATAGCTCAGCCCCCATTTGAGCTATTGACATCAAAACAAAATCTGCACCTGTATCTGTTATCGGCAACATTTGGACCAAATTTTTGTGTGACACTCCATTGCTCCACCACCCTTAGAGGAATTCGCGCCAAAAGCTAATGCGCACAAGTGCACATAAATGCAAATATGTGTACAAAACACCAAGCCCACGCATACAGACACACGGACGGACGGGTAGACGGACGGCCGAAGAGAAATTTTCCGAAAATGGTCGAAAGAGATTCAGCTCAACTCAAAACGTTCGAACCCATCAAAACTCAAAAATCGAAAATTTGCAGGAAACCCATACTTCCTTCTATATATTAGACATAGAAAAAAGTAAAAATGCTTCTTGTCGATTTCTTTGTAAAATGACTTCATTGAATCCAAATCTGACCACCCCTCATCACGTCTATTTTTCTTTATTTTTTGAGTGAAACTTTTTATGCTAGGGCTCTAAAATTCTGATCCGCAACCTTTTTGTGTGATGGAAGTGACATAGTTGTTTTTAATTGTTGCCAGAGACAATGAATAGTAATATAAAATTTAAAATACTTCCGCTTTTGAAGTATTATCAAAAATAAACAAAACTAATATGAATTATAAAGTTAGTTTTGTTTATAAAGTTAGCAAACTAATTCCAAATTTGAGCGTAAGCAAACGTACATTTATCAAAGATTTTTTTTTATTTACGTCAAGTTTAAAGTTGAAAAGCAAAATCCAAAAGCGCTTAAGTTTAGCCTAGAAATTAGTTTGTTAAATTTTATTTACAATATTAACTTTTAAGTTACTATTATTTTTCATTGACAGAAATTAAAAAACTGATTTCGAGTCTCGATCGATAATCTATTTTCTTCATTTAAATACATAATTTTGTTATGAATATGTATAAGTCAGGAGCTAAAAGAATAAGAGCGTGACGTGAAAGAAAACATTCGAGTGCAAAATGAAAATTTTCAAATCTATCACGTGTTTAAGGCACACTTTTTTAAAAACTTTTTATAACACTTAATTATTTCTGTAAATGTGTTTTCTTTACCGACAAAGTTTCGATGCAGAGAAATCTACCTTCTTTTACGCTTTCTAATTACATTTACGCATATGATTTAGATTACAAATGAACTTAAGTATGTTTTTTAAGTAGCATCAATATGTTTTACTTTTGGGGATGCAACTCCCTGTTTTTCTTCCCTTCCGTCCATTGTTTTCCCCTATAAGATGTAGTTAAAATGTTCCTTTCTTTGCATCTGCTCTTAATTAAAACACTTTTATATAAGTGAAGACAAATAGTGACAGGTTGCATTTTTTTTGCACTGAAAATTTGTCGGTTAAAAAGAAAAGAAAAGAAAAGATAAGACAAGAAAAGAAAAACATATTTACAAAATTTATTTAGCTTTTAATAAAATAAATAATAATAATAACAATAATGAGAATAATTTAATTACAATAACAAGAAAAACAGCTTTGCTGTATACATCAGGAATTTTTCTTCTACATCTTTTCGTAATCAGTTCTGTAAATGTGTTTTTTGACTGACAGAGTTTAAATGCAATGAAAGCACCCTTTCACTAATTTTCTACTTTGATATAAAAGTGTTTTCCTCAGCAACAAATGCAAAGAAACTAACATTTTAACTACATCTTAAAGAAGAAAACAATAGAGGTGATAGGGAAGGAGGATATGCATCCCCAGAAGTATAACTATAAAAGAATACCTATGTTCATTTGTAATCTAAATTATATCTGAGAATATAATGTGGAATTGTGCAAAGAGGTTGCTTTTTCTGCGTTGTAACTTTGTCGGTAAAGAAAACATATTTACAGAAGTCATTTAGTCTTTAATAATAACCCTTAACAGAGGAGGTGCGATCTCACAGATCGCTCCTCTGATCGCCCCTATTTTGTTTTCAATCCGATTGAATGTTTTTTCCCAATAGATTTTTGTTTTGTGACCTTGAACCCTTGCTTATTAGTTGCTTTTGGCAAGTTCATCTGGTTTAAATTTCATTGCATTCTTTAGAACACACTTCCCCTTCATAGTTACAACTTTCGTCAGTAGTAGACATGGGTCTTAAGTAAGAACCGTGAATATAGGTTCATTTATCTTATCTATGTTATGCGGAAGGGATGCAAAATATTCTAGATGAGAGTTGAGATTTGTTTGAAATGTTCACAAACGCTACGTAGTGATGTACTAGGGACAATGCAGGCTGAATTATTCCTCGAAATACGAAACGAAATACTAATAGTTAAAGGGCTGTCAAAATTTTCCCGTAACGTGATATAATCAATTTTCAGGTACTAAATTGTTCTGTTTATATTTAAAAACTAAAATGAAATAATTTATAAATAATAGATTCATTTTTATTACGATTAGTTAGTTATTTACTGCAGCATATGGCTTTTTCGAAAAATCTTAAGTATCTAGCAAAGTTTCCCCGAAAAAAGTATATTTTAATTAAAAATTCAAAAATAATTTTTCCCGTGCGAATAAAAGTTCAAAGAACATCTAAGGGAAATTGCAGGAATGTATCTTAATTACACGATTTTTTAAAAAATTGTAAATAGAGGCGTCTCTGAGACCTCACGTCCTCTGTTACGTCCTATCTTTTCACCTCCTCTGTTACGGGATAATAATAATAATAATAATAATAATAATAATAATAACAATGCTTATAATTTTTCTAATAACAAGCAAAACAAGTTATGTTGTGGACATCAGGATATTTTCTTTGCTATCTTCTTGTACATTATCAAATCTGTAAGTGGTTCTTTTTTTACTGACAGATTTTAAATGCAAAAAGAAAAAAAAACATTACTACTTATCTACACTGATATTAAAGTGCCTTACCAGCAGATGCAAAGAATAGAACATTTTAACTAAATCTTGTAGAGGAGAACAATAGAGGGAGAGGGAAGGAGGGTGTACATCCCCAAAAATATAGCTATATAAGTTATTCATTTGTTATCTAAATTATACCTTTGAATATAAGTTGGAATTGTGCAACGAGGTTGCTTTTTCTGTGATGAAACTTTGTCGGTAAAGAAAACATATTTACAGATGTCATATGGCCTTTAATAATAATAATAATAACAATAACAATAATTAGGATAATTCCCTTTAATAACAAGAAAACTAGTATTGTTGTGGTTTTTACTGACAGATTTTAAATGCAAAGAAAGCTACCAGTCACTACTTAAGTACACTGCTAAAAAAGTGTTTTCCTTACCAGCAGATACGAAAAATAGAGCATTTTAACTATATCTTATAGGGGAAAACATTAGAGAGGGAGGGAAGAAGGGTGTGCATACCCCAAAAATATAGCTACATATATAAGTAAATGTTACATTTTTAAGAATACCTATATTCATTTGTTATCTAAATTATATCTGTGAATATAAGTTGGAGTTGTGCAAAGATATTGCTTTTTCTGCGTAGAAACTTTGTCGGTAGAGGAAACATATTTACAAAAGTCATTTAGCCTTTAATAATAATCATAATAATATTAATAAGAATAATAATAACAATAATAAGGATAATTCCCTTTAATAACAAGCAAAACTAGTTATGTTGTGGTTTTTACTGACAGATTTTAAATGCAAAGAAAGCAACCAATCGCTACTTAACTACACTGCTAAAAAAGTGTTTTCCTTACCAGCAGATACAAAAAATAGAGCATTTTAACTACATCTTATAGGGGAAAACATTAGAGAAAGAGGGAAAGAGGGTGTGCATACCAAAAATATAGCTACATATATAAATAAATGTTACATTTTAAGAATACCTATATTCATTTGTTATCTAAATTATATCTGTGAATATAAGTTGGAGTTGTGCAAAGATATTGCTTTTTCTGCGTTGAAACTTTGTCGGTAGAGGAAACATATTTACAAAAGTCATTTAGCCTTTAATAATAATCATAATAATAATAATATCAATAATAATAACAATAATAAGAACAATTCCCTTTAATAACAAGCAAAACTAGTTATTTGGTGGCCACCAGGAAATTTTCTTTGCTATCTTCTCGTGTATTATCAATTCTGTAAGTGGTTTTTTTTACTGACAGATTTTATATGCAAATAAAGCAACCTGTCACTACTTATCTACACTGCTATAAAAGTGCTTTCCTTACCAGCAGATGCAAAGAATGGAGCACTTTAACTACATTTTTTAGGGGAAAATAATAGAGGGGCGAGGGAAGGTGGATGTGCATCCCCCAAAATATAGCTATATAAGAAACTGTTACATTATAAGAATAATTATGTTCATTTGTAATCTAATTTATATCTGTGAATATAAGTTGGAATTGTACAAAGAGGTTGCTTTTTCTGCTTTGAATTTTTTTCGGTAAAGAAAACATATTTACAGGTGTCATTTAGCCTTTAATAATAACAACAACAACTATAATAATAATAATAATAATAATAAAATAATAGTACCAATAAGGAAAACTTCCTTTAATAACATGCAAAACTAGTTATGTTGTAGCCATCAGGAAATTTTCTTCATTATCTTTTCGTACAAGTGTCAATTCTGTGAATGTGCTTGTTTTACTGACAATTTAATGCAAGGAAAGCAACCCCCGTCACTACTTATCGACACTGTTATAAAAGTGATTTCCTAACCAGCAGATGTAAAGAAGGAGCATTTTAGTTACATCTTATACGGAAAGACAATGGAGGGGGAGGAAAGGAGGGTGTGCATGCCCATTAACATATCTATATACACAAATGTAAGATTATTAGAATGCCTGTGTTCAAATTTAATCTAAATTAGATCTGTAAATGTTATGTAATTCCACAAAGAGTTCGCTTTTTTCATGTTAAAAGTTTGTCGATTAAGAAAACACTTACAGAATTCATTTAGTGTCCTATATGCAAAGTCTAAATTAAGATTGTGTGATCAAGATACACAATGGAAGTAAAACTTTTATCTATCCTTTTTTTCTCAGTCTGAACTTCCACTTCATCCGCTCATTTTCTTTCATGCCACGCTCTTCTTTTTACGTCCTTGATTTTTCCGGACTATTCTAAAAAAATGTTAGCAGCTCTTGATGCCATGAAAGCTTTACAAATATACGTTTCAATTTTCTAAACAAAGTTTAAGTTTATATTTTCAGTTTGAATGTAATGGCATATATCTGTGTAATTTTCCAGGGTATTTTAAGAAGTTTTTAAATGTTTCTATGACTGGCAGATCTGAAAAACCTGTGTTCTTCCTTTTTGTACTCTTAGAAGTAATCTTTTAAGTGCTGAGGCTGTTTTCCAAATTTTCTGGCTAAAGTTGTTTTTTTGCCACGCCTTATTATCTCCAAAGCTTTGAGAAAACAGTACAATTTGAAGGAAAAATCGTTACGATGGATTTAAAAATTTCGTTGTTGTAGAATATTACTTAAACCTCACAGAGAATGGATTTGTTTAAAAAGTTATTTGAAGAAAGAATGTAAAGCAAAATTGCTTTTGCCTCGAAGTGCATAATTTGCCTGAAATTTGTCTATCAGCCGCTCTACTATTATTTTAGTTATGTAAAATAGGATGAAACAAGTTTTTAAGAGTCAAATGGTCATTTCTTTTTAAGAGTCTCATGCAGTAGCGTAACTAGGGGTTGGCAGAAGTGACTCTCGCCAGGGACGCAGCAGCCAGGGGGACTTCATTTCAACTGATAAAAAAAAATTAAAAGTTTTTTTTTAAATCTTAAAATTTGAAAAATGGTTTGAAAAAATTAGAAAGAAAAATAGCTAGACACACATACATAACATCTACTGAGAAGGAACATTGGGTATCATTGAAAACAATTCTAAATAACCTATTTTTTAAAAAAATACTAAGGACTCCTGTAGTTTTCAATTATTACAAGAGAAAGACTTCAAACGAAGAAAAGTGCGGCTCAAGTCATGTAGAGAATGTTTTATCATTATCTAGCTTTCAGTCATAAATTTGAGTGTTGAAACATGCATATTTTTCTTAATGGGAAAGTTTAGTTTGAAATGACTTAGCACACATTTCTTCGTTTGAGAAGTCTTTTTCTTGGAACAATTGAAAACTACAGGAATACTTAAATTGTTCTTTCTGACCCAGAAGAGTTATTTGGTAATTTTAATTGCATTATGAAAAGTTCTTAATAATTAAAAAAAAATCTGTTATTTTATTATTTTTAGTGTAAATGTAAAACCTATATGCACGCCTAAAACTTTAAGCAATTGGAAATAAAAACTAATCCATTTCTCTCTCTACGATTTATTTATTTGTGTACTAACTCATTTAAATATAATGGTTTCCCAAATTAATTTATGTTTCACAACATACAAGTTACTCGAGATAAAAATCCTAATATATATCTTTACTTAGTCCTGCTATCGATTATTGGCGTAGGTGAGGATAAAAACCTACGAGAGCAATGAAAGTGCAGAGCAATACATTCCATGCCTGCTGCAGAGAAGCCTTGATTCAAACTTTTCGTTATGAATACTATTACTGTTGCAAGGCAACAAAATTTGTAACAATGGGTTTTATATTTAAATATTTAATGGGGAAATTACATGAAATTTGCTGTTTTTTCAGCCTAACCTAAAAAATAATTTTATTTTAGAACTTTAATTTTTCAGCACTAAGTTCTACCTTTAGATAAAGCAAATCATTTAGTAGGGCTCGACCGATGGCATTTTTTGGCCGATGGGCCGATGCCGATTGTTGGCCGATTGTTCAAAGATGGCCGATGGCCGATGGCCGATTGTTTCCCTCAAATGGCCGATTGCCGATGGCCGATGGCCGATGGCCGATTGTTTCCCTCAAATGGCCGATTGCCGATGGCCGATGGCCGATGCCGTTGGCCGATGGCAAAAAAAAAAAAGTAAAAAAAAAAATAATTTGAATTTTGATATTTTTAATTATGTTTTTCGCAATCACCAGTTGCGACAGGACCCTACTCATTGGAGTTATTGTTTCTAGAAACTGCTCCTGTCCCCCAAACCTGCCATTCTCCTGGGCGGTTACGTGTGTATAGTTGTGTGTGTGTGTGTAGGCGCTCATGCATGTAAAGGCTTATGTGTGCGTTGAACTGTGCATGCACGTAGGCGTGTGTGTTTCTCTGCGTGTGTAAGTTCTTGTGCATGTGTAGACTTGTGTGTGCATAGACTTGTGTATGCACATAAGCGTGTGTGTGTGTGTGTGTGTGTGTGTATGAGCGTGTGTAGGACATGGACGCCACCGACCAGGAGAAGCGGATTTCGGGGGACATTGTACAGGATCGGAGGAGTCGCGCCTGCGGAGGACGGTGGGCGGGAGTGCTGCAGAGTCGGGGGGAGGGAATAAAATCAGCGTAACGTCAAGGACAGTCAAATGAGAACAATAAGCAATCGTGATTGCTCAAAAAAAAAAATCTAACAGAAATAAATTTATAAGTTTGTCAGGGATTTAAAGGATCATTATGTCAGGCTAGGACTAGGTCGGCACGACATACGTGACCTAGAAGGTGCGTACGTGACAGGGCGAAGGGGCTACGAGACCCAAAAACTGCATACGTGCGTCCCCGAAGAGAGAACGACACAGTTGCGGTTGCGGAGGCTGCCGGTTTTTCTACGGGACCAAGCGAGGTCCGAACTGAACTTTAGGAGCGGGAGAGTTGGGCCCGTGATCCTGAAAGAGAACTGTAGAGACGGGAGAGATTGTGCTCGTCGTAAAGGTTGACTGTTACGAACGGGAGAGTCGTGCCCGGTCCCCAAGGTGGATTTATAAAAACCGTGAAAGACTGAGCACCGTATATGGTATCAACGTGTACATATGTGAATAGTTGTTGTGTACATAGATATAACTAAATAAATCGATATTTAACCCAGAATCTGTGTGCCGTGGAACCTAACTCATTGATTCAATTCACTTTACTTCCTTTCTACGAATAATGAATTGTAATCACAAAAAAAAAATCAGATTTCGACCTAAATTTCTATTTTATGAGTACATTCATGTGTACCTAAAAAAATATTACCCTGAATTGTTCACATTACCGAAGTAGATCTATCTACAAAATGGTCATCTTAAACGACTATGTACTTCTGCCAACGTTCGTATAACTTTTAGAAGGACTCCTGGAAGAAATTTATCGCAACCTCCTGTAAGGCCTCTAGCGCTGCTGCTTTAATTTCATCGTGGGGAAGAAGGCGACTTTCACGTTGAGGATGCACGGTTCGATTGGTCAATACTCTGATATGACAAACAAATAACATAACGTTTCGTCAAACTTAGCTCCGTGTGACTTTTACCTGTTCCCAGCAAAAAAAAAAAAAAAAAATCAATGACGCCGCTTTCTTCTGCATCACAGAACTTAGCAAAAATGGCTTCCAGGAGTGTTTCCAAAAGTTATATGAACACTGACAGAAGAAGTACATAGTCCCTCAAGGTGACCTTTTGAAGGTGGATGTGCTTCGGTAATGTGAACTATTCTGGGTAAGATATTATACAGCTTGTCCCCCGAACTTTTGGATCGTAATACGTACAATCTGTATAGGGTGTAGTTATGCTTCTCCTTTTTTGACTGCTGTACGATGGAAAACAAAGAACAAGAGAGAAAAAAAAGAAGAAAAACAAAGAGACTGTTTGATAACCAATTGATTTGTTTTTGTTTTTGTTTTTTTTTTAAATTGAACATATATATATTGAACACTAAGATTTCATTAATATTTTAATAATGTATGGATTTAAATACATTAAACATAGTTAAAAAACATTAAATTATGTTGTTTAATCATTCAAAAAAAATTAAGAATAAAACTATGAAACCGTCAACAAATTACACAATTAAAGTGGAAAGATTGCACGTAGACTTTTTTTAGTCATCAAATTAAACAAAAAAGGTAACAGATAAATTACAATGTTAAATCATAATAGGAATATTTTTATACTTATTTAAAATTTATGAATAGAAAAGTTTGCATTTTTTATAAAAGCAAAACAGTGACATAAATTATGCGGAAAAAAGAAATAGTCATGAAAAGAGCGAGGTTCTTAAAACGCAGCTACAATAAACAAACTCAATATTTACACCAAGTTAATAACTGAATACATATACTACTTGATCTGATGTTTGCACACGTAATATTGAACAAATTGATTGTTTAATCTTTCATGAAGCACTACAAACAAGTTCAAATTAAACTTTTCAAAGTAATAATAATTTTTTGAAATTTAAAAAATTGCATAATAGAAAATCCTTGAAACTTTTCTATAACATATTATCTTTACTAATAATAAAACAGAAAGTCTCTCTGTCCGGAGGATGTCTGGATATCTGTGATGCGCATAGCGCCTAGACCGTTCGGCCGATTTTCATGAAATTTGGCACAAAGTTAGTATGTAGCATGGGGGTGTGCACCTCGAAGCGATGTTTCGAAAATTCGACGTGGTTCTTTTTTTATTCCAATTTTAAGAACAAAATTATCATAAGATGAACGAGTAAATGACGAAATTATCATAACGTGGAACTGTAACATGGGCACAAGCCAATTGGCGAGAAAACTCACCATACATTATTTGTAAATATACAGGCGAACCAAAAGACCTTTTAATTTTTCTATTACGGGCGAAGCCGTGCGGGTACCACTAGTTAAAAATATGATGAAAACGAAAATAACTCATTCATTGATTTTATATAAATACATAAAAATAGTTACTTACAACAGAAAAAAAAATCGATCGCTATTATTGATGCAAAGAAGATGGCGCATTACGAAATATAGGTAAAACAAGTATAAGAAATACGCAAAATGACATTTCTCGACCAAAATAAATAATCGCTAATTATTTAAGAAATACTTGAAACGACGAGGGTGGGTTAGGAGGGTCACCCTCTGATTTTGGAGTAACTCACATTAAACTTCGGTCACAAGTTCGGCCTCATTTTTTTAGTACAGAAACGCTACCACCAACGCTTCGAGAGATTCTGAATCTACTTCAGCACTATTGAAGAAAAAATTCAAAACTCCCTTTGACTTCCGAATTACG
This sequence comes from Uloborus diversus, assembly GCF_026930045.1. Taxonomy (NCBI): domain Eukaryota; kingdom Metazoa; phylum Arthropoda; class Arachnida; order Araneae; family Uloboridae; genus Uloborus; species Uloborus diversus. The sequence goes on along the minus strand of NC_072731.1, from coordinate 70,632,596 downwards.
TCACCAACCATTCAAAGCGTCTTTAATCAATTTCGTACATTAATGCTCTAAATTCTTCCTAAACAATAGATAAAGCTTGAAAAAAATATCTCTAATTTTATGAATAGTGTTAGTTTTAAGCAACTAAGAAGTACAACTAGAGTTTAATTTCAGAAATTGAGGGAGCAGGATGAGGGGCACGCAAGCGTTCTCGGAAATACAAAAAATAGTCGTAAAAAATAGAGTTCAAAACAATCATAAACATTGAGCTGAAAAACCCTTTTAAAACTTGCACCCGAGTTTGTTTTGACGTGCAGTGGCGAATTTTAAACATAGCAAATGTTGCAATTGCGCGAGAAGCCCCATAACCATAGGAGCACCGTAAGAGTTACAAAAACGCTTATGATAAATGTTTCACAACTTCTGTGATTGAGAAATAGGGCCTCAAAATGCATTTCGACGGGCCCCAAACTTTTAATTCAGCCGAAGCGATACAGAAAAGAATGCATTACTGTGATTCATATTACAAATATCGAAAAATTAAAAATTACCGTCGGTTCAACGGGAATCTAACAAAATGAAACAGAACCGGTTTCGCCATCTGAAATTTTTTTTCCATAATCTCCAATTCGGCAATATATCACCAAATGATCGTCAGTCTGAGACGCTATATTAGTTTTCCATTGAAATAAGTAATAAATAGCCACAAAAGATGAGTATATAGGCTTTTTAGAACACCCGATCGAAAACAAAAAAGGGAAGTGCACAACTGGAACGTACGCACACCCCACATGCAAAATTTTAGCCTTCTACAGCTTACCATTTTTGGGTTATGACTTATGAGAGATACACACGTACATCCAGTCGCAAAAAACAACGCAATAATTAACTTGTTTGGTACCTGAATGCAGTATTAAAAACTCTTTCAGGTGTGACTAAATAAGAAATTCATATTGAAATTTAAGTAAACAACTTTATATGAAAACAATAACTCCCTTTACTTTGTATTAAAAAGTAAAGCAACAAAGGTCCTTTTTTTTTCAAAAACATCGGCCAATTCAATCGGCTTTTCGATGTATTTTAAGGCCGATGGGCCGATGTTTCCTGCAAGTTAGCATCGGCGGTCGATGCCGATGCCGATGGCAAAATTGTTGAACCATCGGCGCCGATGCATCGGCCAGGCCGATGCATCGGTCGAGTCCTATCATTTAGTGAAATCCCGAAGTCTCTAAGTGGTCCAGTTGCTGAGTTATAAGCAAAACCAGGCCTCAGATTTCTCCGTGACAATCATGCCAAGTGTAATAAAAGTGCTTAATAAGAATAAAATTACAATGCTGCCTCTAATTTGTCGAATAAACTGATAAAAATGTTTCAAAAAAAAAAAAAAAAAACTTTTTTGGAGGTCACAATTGTGGGTGACCCTGTGGGGGGGGGGGCGCAATTTCTAAAAAACGCCTTAGGTGCTACACCTCATAGTTACGCTACTGCATGCATGATAAAAGTCTATATATCTACAGTTAAACTACTTCAAAGTGTAGCGAAATGTTGCTGTATCCAAATTGCAAGAAACATTCAAAAGGAGTTGAGGCATTATTTTCTTCGGAAGCACATTATTCGAAGACCTAAAACGTATAAAAAAAGTATAAAGATTAGGATTAGGAATGTTTCAGACTTCTATTCAGTTGCTCTATAAATAATTGAAAACTCGGAATTTCCTATAACATAAATTTTACAAAGTTTCTTTGCTTTAACATTTTAAATGACATCTAGAGGGTTGCATTATTAATTATTCCACAACAGGTAGGGGCAAAATAAATAGACTGTGAGCTCTTTTCACAAATGTGTCATTGTATTCATCATTAAATTCAATAAAAGTGATAAACAATTGTTAAGGTAGGTCGTCCCTTTCAAAATCGATATTCTTAAAATTAATGATTGTTGCATGGATTATTTTATAAGCAAATACTGGGCATTTTATTTTTTTTAGCTATTGTATTCACATTGTTTTGGAAATTTGCACAACTCCAGAATTTATTTCATTTGATTTTGTACTTTGATTCTCCACCTTTTCAAAAATGCAAAAGATATCAGTGCTAAATAGATTCTAATTTCTGAAACAACTGTATCCAACATTGTAAATATATTTGCAATCTTTATGCTGGATATCGTACGTTCGATTCCTGCCAGTGGCCTATGTGTTATTTTCTTATCTTTTGTTGTAAATCTTTCCTGCGTGTGTCCGGAGGTAAGGTGCATGCTGTCCTGTATGTATGGGATGTTCTTTAGGGTCTGTATAAATAAATAAATAAATATATCCCTAGAAGAGAATATTTTTGTTTGTATCAAAAAAAGAAGGTCAAAACAAAGTCCAGTCGACGATTCCGATAATTTATTTAGCGTAAACTTAATGTGATGTATCTTAGATCAAAGATGAACTTAGTTATTCGTTATATTTTAGCTATGTGAACTGTCATTATTAAATGTACCAAATACAGATTTTAATCTGTTTGCTCCTCAAAAAATTAATTTTTGATCAAAATTACGCTAGTAGGTAGTGTAAAGACGAAAAACTAAAAATGTGAGAATTATGAGATGCAAATATTTTTTATTTCGGAGACCTTGAGAAATATACAAGATAAAATAAACAAAAAAAAAAAAAAAAAAAAAAACCTTGGCATACATATTGTTTTTTCTTCTCTTTCACGTGAAAATACTTACTTGACTTAAAAATTTAGTTTCCTTGACATTAGATCCATTACCTCATCCTTATGATCTGATATACGTTATTGTTGAAAACAAAGATAAGTTCGAAACATTTTCAGCTTTCAAAAATAGCTGACATTGACAAATGGAAGTAAAAATACAGTTGCAAATTCTCTTCAGGGCTGTTTTAGAAAGGTGCAAGCCTTCTAATAGATTACTTGATCGCTCTAAAATAGATGCTTCGGTGATAGATGACGCAAGTCAAAAAAAAAAAAAAACTTCAAGAGTCATTAGTCTACTCAATATTTATTTCTGCAGTTGTTTCTAACTGAAAAAAATTCACTTAATATGTGGGTTCTGAACAGAAATTAACCAATATACTATTTGAGTGTCACAATAGTTTGTGCACCTTGCAACATGTCTAACTTGAAATGAGTGATATATTTCAAGACTTGAATTTTCACAAATGCTTAGAGGTAATTTTAATGTCAAGTTTCAATGGCACAAGCATTTTATCTTATTTGAAATATAATTTTATGCTTCCATTAGCTAGAGCATTTGCGATTTCTAAATTATTAAATCAACTTTTGCTCTTAACATTTTATATTATACTTCATCACTGCACTAGTCAGAAAAACATTTCATGCGAGCAAACAATTGAAATGCGTATAGTGTTCTGTTGAGTTCAGATTATTAATGTGTACCTGCAATTAGGAAGCGTAGACCGTGGAATAATTTTAAGCTTTAAATCTTAATCCGCGTAAGTTATGGAGCACATAGCTCCAGCTCACACACACACACACAATAAGCACGGCTGGAATTTTCGTCATTATGCAGATGTTGTTTATCAAAAAAGCTTCTTGTTCAAGCAATATCGAGCGGAAATTAAATACACACCTTTGTTCCAAATAATAAATTAAATTAAAAAAAAATTATTAGGCACGAATTTGCAATTTGACTCATATTTCAATGATACAAGAGACCCAATTCTCGAAGCTAAAGAGCGCTTATGAATCAGAAGATATCCGACAAAAGGTGCAATACAGAACAACACGCAGTTTAAAAAATACAACTATCAGATTCTGTATCATCTTTTCATATTCATAAAGCAAGTTTCCCACGTAAGTGTTGTATTAAGAATATATGTGATCCCTGCATTGATTGTGCGTTGGCAGACAAGCGTCTTTTACAGAGTCTATTTATTTTTGATTAAGAATTTATGTAATAAGAATCTGCAACAAATGTGGTAAGACTTTATCCAGAAGGACAATTAAGGCAAGCAACAAGTCTCTAGAACCTAGCAAATTAATGCCCGATGTGTCTTTCAGGCTGCTTGACGTCAGTTGCAATCGTAATGTGTAACAGTGAATATAAAATCAGACGAAATAAACATCTACTCGCAGTACTGTGATAGTCTGAGCTCGTTCTTACACAATATACGTGATGATACTACTTTTAATTATTCAGTGCTGCATTTTTATAAAAAGCTGCAACCCGATTCTTTTATCAGAGCACAGCGAAATTAGATTTTAAGTCACACAACCAAAACTCTTGGTTTTAACACATAATGCTAATCCCCTAATACGATATTTTATGTACATGAAAGGATCATTTCACCAAAAGAACAGACAGAAGGTAAATTCTTGCTGTGATAGTGTCTTATATACATTTGTTATTGTAAATTAATAAGAGCTTAATAGTTAAATAAATGTACTTTAGACAAAATGAAATATTTTTATCAATGTAAAACCAATTCCCACCGTAGTGATATTTTCTAACATAGATAGCACGTTGACATTCCAGAATAAATTGTACTTTTCTCCTCTCAGAATTTGCATCACTTCCAAAAGATTCTCTTTAACCAACCCTTATCTTGTTCGCCGGTTCGGGCAAATCGGCTGTTGTCAGAAGGGAGAGGGTCGTGAATGCATGACCTCTTTCGAACTGCGATTGAAAGCAGCTGTTTAACTCCGGAAGAAGGTATTTCTGATTGGATGATCGATGGCTTTAATCTTTAGACGATAACATGCAATTGTGTTCAGGGAAATAACAGCTTTTGCTGAGTGGGATGAAGAATGGTCTTGATAATCTAACTAAATTATTTTTCTTATTTTGTGCAAAAATGAAAAATCTGATGAGAAAACTAAACGATTTCCTCTTAGGGACATTAAATAGAGTGCTTTCTACATAAGAAATAAACCTGTGTTCGGTTTTAGTAGTAACGGTGAAAATAATTCGGGGTATCTTTGAGACCCATTCTTTCTACTTACCACAGTCTCACTCATATTTTAATCGTTGTGTGTTTTAGTATAAACGTCAAAAAATATATCTAAAGAAATGCATAGTTATCCAAACTCAAAAAGAAATGCTTGATAAATCTATTTAAATTGAATTAATAGCCTGATTCAAATCTATCCTGCCATTCAGGGTAACTTCGGAATACTTCAGAAACGGGATGCAAATATATATAAAATAACAAAAGTACTGCAAATTTAATGCAGCAAAATATACTTCCTAAATGTTTAAACCCATCCTATGTTCTTTATAATATCAGACAAATTATATGATTTGTAATATTAAGAATATTACAATGCAGGAAAAGCACTTTCAATAGCCTGATTCAAAGCTATCCTGCCATTAAGGGTAATTTTGAGACGCGTAAGAAATGGGATGTTAAATAAATTATTTCAACGAAATTGCTGCAACTTTAATGCAGCAAAATAAAATTTTGAATGTCTGAAAACTTCCCCATTTGTAATTCACTATATAACCGGATTTTTAAAATTTATAATATAACCGTATTACATTGCATTAAGAGCACTTCCAAAAATTTCAAAAATAGCTTAAACCAGAAACTTCAGAACTTTTGAACGACTCAAATACTTGGGTATAATATTGTCAACTCTCTCATGTAACATAACGAGAAGAAAACTGTTTTCATATCCTTTCCGCAAAAGTGCAAGAACTTCTAGTTTTTTTAATGTAGAGTACAGTAAAAATTTTGAAGTAGCGCAAAATGAACCGACATTACCCTTCAAAACGCTAAATAACTGCATAAAATTCAATAAATAATATCGGAATCCATATTTTTTGTAGTCAAAACACTTTTTCAACCACTTGCAGTAAGTTAACAGAAACGTAATAGGAAGTATGTGCCACTAGCTGACGAAAATTGTTGCGAAATATTCGCTTAATTATAAAGACAAAATGAGTACGGCCCTGAGAAAAAATTTTTGATTCGAAAGTACGATTGAAAAGAAAGAGAGGCATGAAAAACATGATGTTGTACCAATTGATACTTTATGCGAAATTTCAATCGTTCAGAGCTAAACACTTTTCAGTTAAGTGAGATGCATACATGCATAAAAACGTCACAAAAAACTCGATAAATGAAACCATATCGGGTTCTCTACAAGCATAAAATTTGTCATCTTTGTGCAAACTGAATATGGAATCATCGTTAATGACGTAGTAGGTCCAATCCGCTGCAGTTCTATGCTATCCAACGCAAGACTAACTACTACAAATATAGGCGACTGTGGGAAAGCCTTAATCCCGCCTCTGCCTTTACTGGCACACCGCATCTGCAGCTGGAGGCATACTATAGGGTGCCATGGTTGTGCACCCCCCACAATTGCACCACAACACTATGACAGCCTATTGGTACTTTTATGTCACGCTTCAGTCACAGTTGAAACTCATGGCAGGGTTCTCATGAATCGTTTTGTAGCAGAACAACGCTTGAAAACACACATTTAGATTGATGGGGGAGTTCTTACTCTTAAGCACCATCTCCAGCGTGATCGATCCCCTGATTTGTCACATATCAAGCATATTTGGGATCACTGCGGACACCTCCGAGTATGATTAAATTAGTAGCGTGCAACGAGATGGCGTAGGAGATCGTACTAGTCGCTAGAGGTGGATCAACGGGGTACTTGAACCTTCAATTATTTTGACTTCTCCAGCAGTAAATGATCATTTTGCATTAACTTTCATTTATCAATGATGTTATTATGTTACAGAAATTTAGTTTCATGCTGACAACTCCTTCCAGGGGTTTCGATTGCTTTGCTGTAGAGTGTATCTCACTTACTCTATAAGCACGGTTTGTAGTAATTTTTAAAGAAATATAACTCTAGAATAACCTTAAATGAAATTCGTCATGTTCTAAAAGTTTTCTTAACTATTTTTAGCTTGTTTTTAGTGGCTGTCACCAAAAAACTTATATGTTGTTAATATATCACGAAACTTTCTTTTACTTATTTCTTACGAATTATTGGCTTTTATTTCGTATTATCAATAACTAGCAAATTTTCCTCGTCCTCTTCAATCGGCCATGGCTCGACTCCGCACTGGACATTTAAAGTGTTTAAGGCTTTTAAACAGGGAATAGATTTTCTCCCTTTGTTCCTGGTCCCTTTCTGAAAGTCCTTCTCATCTTCTTGCTTGTATTGGTGCCTCATGGAGGCAGCTGTGCATTGATTAGAATTTTATTTACGAGGATCTAGGACGTCGGGACCTTTTGAACCTGGTGTAGGATTTTCAACACCAACTGGAAAGGTAACAATAATAAGTTTTGCTATTCACAAAAGCAAGATCAAGTGCTAAAATAAAAAAAACAGCGCCTTTTTTTCAAAAGTAGTGCAAAAGGATTCAGCACACCTAAAAACGTGCAAATGCGTCGAAATTTGAATATCAGAAAATTTCACGAATCCAATACTTTCTGCTATTATATTTCATGTAGAAGTAAGATGAATTCATTTCACTATCGATATTTTTTTATAAACATCGCCCAAATGTAATTAACTTTTCATTAAAAATGGCACGCATTTTTCTTTAAACTAAATATACTTACTGCGGTGACGTCATTACTAAGAATACATTGCGTGATCGGTCGATCAAAAATACTGACGCAATTAAAGAATGGAATATTTCATAAAAAAGGATAAAATTACAGCTCTAAACATGTTAAAAAAATCGATAAAATTTCCTTGGCTCATGCTTCTGAGCAAGGTTTCAAACTCTAATGGGGATAAATAATAACTATCTGCATGAAAAGTTGACTCACGAGTTACTCCAAAGGATAGGCTATTTTAGTTAAAATGATAAAACGACAGCATTGAGTATATAATTTTTTTATTAAAGCAAATAATGTGCAGCATTAAATGATATTCGCGTATTTGGCGTAAATGGTGAAATTTGAAACAGTATGCTTTTCCCTTTATAAAAATCTGTGAAGAGATGGTATCATAATTTGCGATGAAGGGGGAAAGCAAAGTATATAAAGAATTTTTCGTGAAAAAGGTAACTTAAATTACGTTTCATGCAAACTAAAATGCTCACAATCTAGCCAGGTGAATTCTTACGGAAAAATTCGACTAAATTTTGAAATATTGTGCAAAATGCAAATATCAGGGTTCACAATTTGGTAAGGTCATGTTGACTTCAGTCTATATATATATATATATATATATATATATATATATATATATATATATATAAATCAAGAGATACAATTTAAAACAATTTTAAAATAGAAATTCAAAGAAATTGAAAAAATCAACGACATTAAAAAACTGAAAGAATAAATACAAAAGAATATATATATATATATATATATATATATCAAAAAGTTAAAGTACAACATGTTTTTCGAAGCTCACCGTTAAAAAGATGGCAGTAAGTGCATAGTTTGCATGAATGATAATAACGAACTGTAAACTATTTATGAAAAAACGATAGCCGTCAATTTGCTTTTATAGAAAGGAACATGCCTTTATGAGTGAGAAAAAAATATGCAAATATCAATTTTTCGTTGTGTTGATTTTCAACTGTTGTTGGCAGTTTCGATGACAATATTCAATAGAGTTTAGAAACGTTTTCAGAGACGTAGTTTGCCTGATTCGTTAAGGTGGCGGGCAGTTGGATGGATGGAAATGGGATTGTCTCAGGCTGATGCTGCTAGACATCTCAATGTGTCTCGTAGTGTTGTTCAGCAATTTTGGGATCAATACCAGTCAGGAGATTCTGTGTCCAGAAGACCTGTTCCAGGACGACCACGAGCTACAACACCTGTAAAAGACTGTTTTCTAGTTGTTTCATCGTCCTCACAATGCAGGTCCCTATGCAAAGCGACCAGTTGTGTGCGTTCCGCTCAACGGACCACATCGAAGGATCCGCTTACGCTGGGCAAGAGAACATGTTTCCTGGACCCAGCAGCAATGGGCTTCTGTGCTGTTTACAAACGAGTCCAGATTTACATTGGAGAGTAATTCAGGACGTCTAATGATCTGGAGAGAACAGCGCACTAGATACCATCAATCCAACACTGTTGACAGGCACAGTAATAGAGATGGTGGAATCATGGTTTGTGCAGGAATCTCGCTCGGTGCTCACACGGGCCTGCGTGTGTCCCATGGAGGAACTATGACTGGTGTGAGATATCGGGATAAGATCCTTGATCCATATGTCCGCCGATATGCTGAAAATTAGACGCAAAAAAACCGGTATCTCACTCATATGTATCTCACTCTATCACTAATATCTCACTCATATATATACTATTAATAACATAAAGCTGAAGAGTTGTTTGTTTGTTTAAACGCGCTAATCTCAGGAACTACTGGTTCAAATTGAAAAAATCTTTTTGTGTTGTCCATTTACTGGAGAAGGCTATAGGCTACTTTTTTTTTTTTTAATGCGTTTCGAACTATATGTTTAATTAATTGCTAAGTTTCTTGAATTCCTAATAGATGGTGGGGTAAGTTTAGTTCAATGAATTCTGATAAATGGCGGGGTAAGTTCTCAAACCCCGCTAAGGCTCAGACGAGTGGCGCTATTGTGAGACTGTTGTTTTTGAATGCGGTTTTTTTTTCTCGATATTCAGGTACAAATTTGGTTTTGTAGGATTTTTCAATTGGGATTCGTTTTATTTATTTCTCAACTTTTTTTTTTGTTTTTGTTCTTGTAGTTCAGGATAATTACTTATCCAAAAAATCTAAGTAAATAATTTGATTTGTCGTATTATTCAATTGTGATAATTTTTTTTATAACGTTTTCATTAGAGTATTGTTTATTTGGCGATACATTTTAAATTGCAGAAAGAAACCGCTTCACTCGCTAAAGGGCAATGTTACGGTAGCATTGTTGCTTGGCGCGTTAAGCGATGAATTATATAATTGAAGGAATATTTTGAGTTTTAAAGCTACTGTTTATCTTTTTATGTGTTTTGGAAAATATTTTTAAATTCCAAAATTACTTTAACTGTTTTTTTGAAATGGTGGGTACGCATTTTTGATGAAGAAAAATGATTATATATATATATATATACATATATATATATATATATATATATATATATATATATATATATATATATATATATATATATATATATATATATATATATAAAATGAGATATATTCAAAGAGCATTTTAAATATAAATTCAAAGACACTGAAAGAAAAATTAAAGATTAAATTCTGAAGTGTACTGTGCCAGCGCAAAGCTGCTAGAAAAAAAAACGGTAGAAGCATGTTAATGAATAGACAATCAAAATAAATTGGAAACTGCAAAAGCAAGTACATAAAAACAACACCAAAATGAAAAAAGGTTAACCAGGGACCGATACTTTCTCAAGGGGAGGACCGGTCCCTAAGTTCACAGTGTTCTATATATATATATATATATATATATAGTCGAAAGTTTTAGCCGGTTCGATGAGATTTCGAGTTATCTAGAGTTGACTATATATATATATATATATATATATATATATATATATATATATATATATATATAGTCAACTCTAGATAACTCGAAGTCTCATCGAACCGGCTAAAACGTTCGAATTACAGGAGGTTTTCACTACAGACTCAAGAGTTGGGGACCTGATGAAAGCTTCGAGATAAATTAATATTCGATTTACAAACGTCGAGTTAATTTTAAACGTTATACTGAACTTTCAACATAAATGCTAGTTACAGTATTAGATACTATTTGTTTTAAAAATTGAAATTGTAGCAAAAATTGTTTGCATAATGCGAATCAATGTACCCTGGGCGTGGGGCGCATTTGTTCTCTTTCAAAAAGTTTTAAAATCTAAAAAACATTTAAAAAATTGAAAATTAAAAAAAAAAATCCGAGATGAGGAGAAATATTTAATAAAACTTAAGATAGAAAATCAAACTGTACGATAAAAAATTTTAAGAGATAAAAATGAAAAGATAAAAAACGGACCGACGTTTCTCGGATTCAGCTATCACAAGAAACTTACATAAGAGTGTAAAAAGTATAACACATTTTAAATAGTATTTAAATTTTTTAACTTACTTAGAATCATATATTAAGGTCAAAATAATTATTGTTGCAACACTGTTAATTGTCGAAAATTGAGTGATTCTGTTTTTCTTTCCGCTCTGCCCTCTATTTTGGGATGCAAGTTATGCATGCGTTAATGAAGGAAATTAAGAAGGCGGAAAATGAATAATCGATGCAATTAGTTTTCCTTTTGCCGAGATCATCTGACTATGAATATTCAATGAATGGTATTAGATTTTGACTTTGCGTCAGAGTAACGTGAAATTAAATACACACTAAGAAGAAAGTTTGCAGATCTAGTGAATGAATACAAAATAAATTGCATGCTCCAAAAGTTCTTTGATGAGGAATTAATTCTGCTTTAATGTGGTGCATAGAAATGATGTAATAGATTTGTTTAAAAATGCTCAAGCTTTTCATTCTAATCGGGTAGTGCTTGGAGTTTATTTTTATATTTTTCTGACTGTTGAATTTCATAAATGCTTAATACACACATGCACACACACATAAATATATAAATAAATAAATAAATGCATATATATTCATATATACAGAGTTTTTCCGTTTTAACCTGCAAGACCTTTATTTCCGCAACCGTTAGTCTTAGATGCATACTTCCAATTGCAAAAATGTTCAAAATCAGATGCAGGGTTAAGATACTGTAAGTTTGAAGCAAAAATAAAAATTAGTCAAAAAATACAAAATTTAACTTTTTATACGGGCCCCAGGTCCCCTAACTTATATTTAGGGAAAAGATCTCCATTGAAAAATAATTCTAACACAAAAAATTTGACATTAGTACGACCAATATTCACCGAAACGCAGCGTTTTGTGACTTACACCACTTTTCACTCGCCGTCAATAATCCCTTGGGGGGAGGGGATATATAACGGATAACAAGTGTTTAAAATTATATGTGTGCATAGTTTGTGGGTTTTCAAATTGTTCGAGGTGTTTTTTGCGTATCACGGCATAACATTTACATTTATCTTTGAATAGCGATGAAAAATATAAATACCTTGTTTTTCTTTGACGAACTGTCATTTCTGAAAGGGCTATAAGTTTCAATCTCATCTTCTGTATGGTCCCTTAAAACTTTAAACTGGATTATCTCCTTGAGGTTTGATCGCACAAATGTCAATTTTTTTGTGTCAGTAATTGTTTTCAATGGAGATTATTTTCTCTAAATATTAGTTAGGGGACCTAGGACTTGAATATTGTATATGCTACTATTCATAGTATCTTAGCATTAATACTTTTGATTTTGAAAATCTTTTCATTGACATTCCCCACAATCTCATAATCGACGTTTCAGTTAGGATTTTTGACAAATATGAAAAATACAACAATCTAGATAAACACTCTTAGATAAACCAGTTAAATTTTGTATTTTTGAGAATTTCTAATACAACGATTCAAATTTCTACAGACAGATCAACGGAATCCCAATGGGTACGTCTTTTTCTAGTGCGTTTGCCAATATCTTTTTTCATTATTACGAATCTATTTTTTTAATGAACAACAGTATAGAAGCTTTTAGATATACAGTGTTATATGTTTATATTATAGTGTTCGCCCAGTGGTCGAAATTCGGCCATATTCATAAATGAATATTTGAGAAAACTTGTATGAATTTAACTGTTTCCAACTTTTTTATTTCTACTCTTACTCATGTTTACTGCATATCTGAAAAGATACAATTTTTATACGGACATACAATACCACAGTAATAATTTATTCCAATTTTCTTTCTACCTACAATTTAAATATAAATGGATGAAAGGAGATATTTTGGTGATGGGGTCGTTTCCGAAATTTTCAAAGTATTTTTTACTGAAAGAGGATGCTTAAAAACAAAGGGAAGCAAAACAAACTTTATTTAAATAATTTGAATAAATTTAATCTTTTTAAACAACTATTTTAATCGGTGCGCAAATTGAAATTAACTTTTTGGCATCAAAAGTGATAAAATGCCATCATTGATGCCATTAGCGCTCAGCACAAATTATCATAACCCAAAAACGCGGTTAAGAGCAAACCGTAAATATTTTGCGCGGCAATGAAGTCGCACGCCAAAGTACATCACTTGTAACGTCATAAAGACCACGTCTTATTTTTAAAATCGGACATTAAAAAACGTTTTAAAAAAACAACTGCTGAGAAAATAGAAGTTTTTTTGGTTCAACATTTTTGAGCAATCACGATTGCTTATTGTTCTCACTTGACTGTTTTTGATGTTTCATCATTTTATTTTCCCACCGCCACCTTCCGCACCATTACCGTCGACGGACTCCTCACGATGCTGCACCTATAGCGAAAGCCGTCTCCAGGTTGCATCCATGTCCTACACACACTCACATACATACACAATTATACATACGCACACACATACACAAACACATACACATACACACAATCATACATACAGACACCTACACATGCACACATACACACAACTACCCACACATTCATACCTACACAAAGACACAAACACATATGCCTACAAACACATACACATACCCCCCACACACATATTCATACACACAACTACCCACAAACTTATGCCAGCACACAGACACAAACACATATGCCTACACACACATACCCCCTACACACAAACACACATACCCCACACACACATTCATACACACAACTACCCACACACTTATGCCAGCACACAGACACAAAGACATATGCCTACACACATATACCCCCTACACACAAACCCCTCACACACAAACACACACGCCTACATACACACACTCGTGATTGCGAAAAACATAAATTGAATTCACGATGTCAAAATTCAAATTAACTTTTTTTTTCTTATTTTATCTATTTCAGTGACTAAAAGTAGTACTTTCGATTGAAGGAAACAGCCCCATTGAGAAATTGGTGTGGTCGAGAAGTTGCTGGCTTGAATGATTTTATTTTGGATATCATGTTGCTTTGTACTAACCCTATGCAAATAAATATTTCCCTACTCTTTGTTTACGTATGCGTTGGAAACAAAAAAAAAAAAAAAAAAAATGACGCCAATGGATAAAAATCACCAGTTATCCAATTTTCGAAATCTTCCCGTATGAAATGAAGCATCAAAACTCAATTTATACGTTAAACTTTTGTGTGAACGATGTTACTTATAAAACGTCTACTATTACTGAGTAAGTTGCTTCTTTGTCATTAGAAATATAAATTTCCAAGTATCAAATGAACGAACTCTACTTGTGTCAACATATAACTGTCCATTCAAAAACACTGGGCGTCGTAATAAGAGTACATTTTTTAAAAAAGGTCGACTTTGTGATTTGTTTATGGTTAAGGGCGGTGTATAACTGATGTCATACTTTTCAGCATTTTCGACCTTCTCCCTCCTTTTGTTACGTTTTGCACTTCACTATACTCCCTATTCCCTTTGTCACATGTCACGCTGTGTTTCATAAACGTTCCTATTACAAAAAGGCTTGTTGTCACGTTCACCCCACTGTATGCCCCTCTTGTCATGTCTTTCCTCTCCTTTGTCACAAACTGTTACTATTTCGTGAACCCCACCTTAAACCAGGACTTCATTTGTGGACAACCCGTATTTTGTGGCAACAGTATGCAAATATACATTTTCCTACTCTTTGTTTTCGTATGCAAAGTAAACACATTTCTCGAGATGCAATAGGTGAAAAAATTTTGACGTCAATAGATGAAGTGCGCCCGCCAATTTAACAATTGTCGAAATCTTCCCAAAAGAAATAATCCTGCAGAACTCACAGATTATACGTAAAACTTCTGCATGAACAATGCTTCTTTCAATAAGTTTAATATTATTGAGTAAGTTGCCTTGACCTCTGCCGTTTGAATTATTAAATTCCAAACAGTCAAATTAACGAATCCTACTTGCTACATTAAAAATTGCTCATTCAAAAACACTGGACGTCGCAATAACAAAGTAATTTTTTTAAAAATCGTGTTGGTGATTTGTTTACGGTTTAGGGGAAAACTGACAAATGCACTTTTCAAAATTTTTGCTCTCTCTCCCCTTTGTCGCTAAGTTTCACCTCTCACCATAAGACCTATTCCCTTTGCCACATATCACATTGTTTTTCATAAACGTTCTTATCAAAAAAAAAGCTTGATGTCTCTTTCTCCCAATTGCATGTTTCTCTTGTTATTTATTTCCTCCGCCTTGTCACGAACGGTTACAATTTAATGAACCCCACCTTAAAGAGGGACATCATTCGTACTCAGTTCCTTTCAAATAGACATTTCTGTACTCGTTTTTTACGAATGCAAAAGAAAATTATTTCTCGTCCTGGCATTGGTGCCAAAATGGATAAAGTTCGCCAATTTCACAATTATGGAAGTCGTTCTGAATGAAATGATGCCGCAAAACTCCCTTAATACGTAAAACTTCGTACAAACACTTTTTTTTTTTTTTAAGTAGGCACGATCTTGCCGTTAAATATAAAATTTCCAACAGTCAAATGAATGAACTCTACTCACGACAACATATAATTTGTCAACGCGAAAGCACTGGACGTCGTAATAATACGCCAATTTTATCAAAAGTTTTACCTTGAGATCTGTTTCTAGGTGATAGCGAATGCAGGTGTTATTGTGAGCTGGAACTTAAAGTCGTCCCTCTCTCCGTAAAATAATTCATTTAAATATTAAAACCGTGAACACAAAATCAAAATAAAAATATTTTAAATGCCCATAGTTACCCAAAAAGCTTTAATAATAAAAACAAATGCAAGTATTTCATTTCTCTATGCTCAAGCGAAAAATGGCAACACCACAATATTATTCAGCAATTTCTTCACGCTAACTACATGTCGCGTGAAAAAGCAAATAAAAATGAATTTTCACTAACTTTTAATTACTTCTAGTGCTGTTTCTAGTCAACATAGCGGTTTCGATTTTAGCGCTGTAAAACCGGGTAAAACGTGTTTCAAAGCATTTTTTGCGAGCTTTCCAACAATACCAAGCTCAAAGCATTAAAATGCATTTTTCGTGCAGAAAAAATGAATTAAAACTTAATGTTTCACGTTTCCAACAATGAATTTCAACAATGAAAAAGAGATAAAATTAAAATTTTTGAATTTCGCTAATTAAAAAACGTTTATAACTTTTTTTCTAGTGGATTAAGTTAATGGACCTTGGGCGCCTTGACAATTTTTTCGTTAGGAGTTTCTTAAAGACCTTTCCAACCATATCAAATTCGAAAAATTGAATTTCTCGTAGAAAGAGCCATTTAGGACGAAAATGCGTTTTTCATTAATATCTCCGTTAATTAGAGTTCAATTTCAAAAATTTTTATTGATGACACTAAAACTCGGCAATAGCTACCGAACAAAAAAAGAATGAAGGAAATCGGTTCATAAACAGAGGAGAAATCGGTACCGAAAGAAAACGGCTTGCCTATTAATATATAAAGATAGATGACATCATTATTTTTAACAACAATGATTTTCACAATTTATGTAAAGAAATTTACTCAAATGAACTACTGCTGAAACAAACAAATAAAGATGAGTCAGTTAACCTCCTAGTCGGAATCATGAAATATTAGACCAAAAATGTTGATATTTGGTACACAGTATACTATTGTAAAGGGTATCTTATAGACAAAATTTTGAGTTTGTAGGAGAAAAATTAAAAGAGTTATGGCACGTCCAATATTCCGGACCTATATTTTTGAAATCAATATTTCATATACAAAAACGATAAAATACCGAACAAACTCCATTATAAAATATTCTACAAACAATTATGAAACATAATATAAGCGTTTGAAACGATTAATTAAAAATTATATATTTTTTAAAAAATCAGGAAAAAACCTTGCTTTTCAGATGAAAATCCATGGTTGGAAAAATGAGCCACTCTCTATCTCTCAATCCTCAGTGTTGTCAATCCCGAAACGAAAAATAATTTCACTGATTATAAAAAGTAGAATGTAAAGAGTCAACTACAAAAAATCAACTAATTAAATAAATTAATAAATGATTAGCAGCTGTTTAAAGTGTATGTCCGGTATACCGGACACCAGGTCTGAAGGGGTTAAATACTAAAGATCCCAGTATAGCTTTGTATGATAAACGTAATGATTTTGATTTCAAAGCATATTCTTTAATTCATTCTTACAGTTGTGTTAGTAAAAAAGTGTTCAAAAATATAATTATCTCACAAATTACTAGATATGAAAATATCTGCAATAATAAAGCATATCTGAAGACAAGGATTCAAAATTTAGGTGCAACCCTAACTGAAAACCAATATCCGGCGCATCTTACGGAAAATTTCATTTGCAAGCTTATGGAAGAGAAGCGGAGATCATTTTAATTGTTCCATGGATTTAATTGTTACGCGTTTTCTCTTTTGCTATTGAGTGGAATTGTGAATTTTTCTTTTGTAGTTTAAATTAGTTGTGAAATTGTTCTAATTAACTTTCTATAAAACTTGTATTTTTGGCTTGTTGATGTTCAATTTATTTGCTTTTTGCCATGCTTATATTTTGGACTTTCAGTACCCCCTATTGCTTGTTTTGTGAGATGTCGGGGGCTAGTGCTGTTTCTTTAGGCAATTTTGCCAGCAGCATTCACAAAACATCTCATGGTTTTTTCCCTACCCTTGGGGAGTACCCCTTGATGAGTCCCCAGGATATTTTGGGATTTTTTTTCGTTCTTTCTTGTTCAATAATATATTGCTATTAAATTTATCGTCTACCAGTATCATAGAGCTACCTATGGTACCTATTAAACTGAGTTGTGAAGTTCAATTTGTTGCAATTGCAAGTTTTTGAACAATATAAAGCTAAAATGCATTTTTAAGACTGAAAGTTTTGGAGGGAGGGGGGGGGGGTGATCCAAGGATTCCCCTCCTATCTTCTTCCTCACATCATGGGGTGTATGTTATACTCAGGGTTAGGTTCATAATGTTAATACTTAGAGTTAGTAAAGAGTTCCTATTAAACCAAAAACCTGAACCTCATTTTCTTTCATTGTGTTATATATAAGTTTGAAACAATTAAGAGGACATCAATTTCATACACTTCATTACTTTTTTGACCTGTCGACGACCCTTCGCATATGCGTCTAGGGCAAGTTACATAAAAAGCGATCAAAGTTTTTCTTTGTCTATTGTATATAAGCCCACTTGAAATTTTGTTGCAACTCAAATGTAATTATTTCTGGAAAATGGCTTTTCTACAATAGCCACTTAAAATTTCGTTATAGAACAAATGCAGTTGTTTCTGAAAATTGCATGCGAATTTCATTACGCATAGACGATTAAAACCTTTTGTGTGTGTGTTAGTGTGTGTGTGTGTGTGAGCAGGGAGGGGAGGGGTGACACTACAAATTTCTGCACCGGATGTCCCTTATACTAGGTATGTCACTGTTCAGTCCAACCTCGTTATTACGACACCTCTAGGACTATCAACAAAGTGTCGCCATAGCCGGAGCGACGTCAAAACCGGATAGTTTAAAATTTCATTATTAAATATTAGTTCACAATAAAGTTAGATTTAATGAAAAAATTAATGATGTTTATGCTTTTTAATAGATTCAACTTATGTAAATTTGAATTATTGGTGAACATAACAAAATATTTAAAAAAAACTTCACTTATTATTTATTTATTTTATTTATATTTTATTTATTTATTTATTTATTTGAATTCTACATTACTTTTCAATAAGTGTTTGCTAAACTTTCGAATAACATTTTTAGCACTCATCCTTTCCACGAAATTATCAGCAAGAAAGAAACCAATTCAAGACTCTTCACTTTTGTCCAAAATTTGATTAGATTTTGACGGCCTAGCCCCACTTTCGAAGGTGAGGAAACCCTTTCAAATTCTTTTATCAACTTTAGAGTTGTGTGTCCCTTTTCAATATAAAGAGGAGCTCCTATTTCTTTTTCTCTCATGGGAGAAGCTTGTAGTGACCACCTACAGCTTATATTGAGGTAGCTATGGTCTTTCTCTTCTCCTGCTATCTCCCTCGTCCAGTATTACAAAAATCCACCCGCTTTGAATACCTTTCCATTGTCCCTCTTGTCAAAGCCTGAAACGTGTACCTTTCAGAACTTATCTACTTGTCCCCCACCATTTTTGAGGTATCATGCCTGGTCAAATCTCTTGTCTGAGTCCGAAGTTTCTACAACAAATATTTCCAGATGTTTTCATTATTTTACGGAAAAATTTTCAATTGCAAAGAAATATTTGATCCAATCTGCGCAGCTCAAAGTGACGTCATAACCGGAATTGCCCCCAAAAAAACTGTCGTAAAACCCGTAGCCACTTAACATTAAAACTATATGGCATAAGTTCGGGACTTTGAAAAAGGGACGTGACATCCGGAGTATTGTGAAATCCGGGTGTCGCGATAACGAGGTTTGACTGTATATACATATGTATAAATTCCTTAATTTCCTTCATAATTTATTTATAAACCAAACATAAATTATGGATTCACTGTTTAAGGATGAAAATATAATTCTTTATATCACATTAGCTAACAATTGTACATATTTTCGATGCATAAACATTTTTTGCTTGCTAGAATCGTGTATTTTTTGTTTAAGATCCAAGCAAATTGCCCAATCGCTAGGATTTTCAAGAAAAAATTCTCGATCTTTAAAGGAAAGTGGATGGTGGTTGCTTGCAAATTACATCAGAAAAGAAATAAACAGTTTCCCACACTGTGGATGTTTTATTTTTTGTTCTTGTAAATATCTTTTTTGTTGTTCTTTTCCCTTCAAGTAAAAGCGCGATATTCTTTTTTCTATCCTGGAAGCATCCTCTCCCTTTTTTATTCTTTTTTTCGCAGGAAATAAAAGAAAAGCTTTGTTTTCACTGCATTTGGTTCTTTTGTGTCCCTTGCAATCGATTTTCGGCTCAAACCTTCGTCACTCGCTCGATATTCTTTCAGTTGCAACGTAAAATGAAAAACACAGAAATGAAATTTTCCTTTTCGTGTGATACAAAAGAGCAATGTTTAACCATATTCAGAACGCGTGCTCTGATTTTTGATCCCACTTATAATTTAGCTTTATATTAAATATTTCATATACTTACTAATTTCGAAATGAATTAAGGAATCATGAAGTGAATCATGAGGAAAAGTTACATTTACAGAACAAGCATAAGATAAAATTGTGATTCTAAAATTTGTTCTGTCACTAATTTCAAGATTTAAAAAAAAACCACTAATGCAAATGTAACATAAAATACATTTTACCGTTCAAGATATCAGAAATTCACCATATTACCATATCACCATTTTACCGTTACCAGATATCGTAAATGTAAGACATACATTGTTTTTCAACTGTAGACCTCAAAATGGGTGACTAAGTACTGAAGTAAGCACGTTAAGTACTTTAAATATGGGAGCAAATTTACACTAAGAAATGTTGCTCACATTCACACCAACCTCACGAAAGAAAGATGGACACTATTTCCATGTATTTTAAAATCTTGTGCGTATATGGGCGTATATTTAGGGGGCGTAAGAGGCTCTGGCCCATCCAAAAACGAGAAGAAATGTTAAATTAAGCATTTCTATTTGGTTGGCTTTAATTCACTAAAAATTTTCGAGCAATTAGCTGAAAAAAAAAGAAAATTAAACCATTATGATAGGAGAGGGCAGACGAGCTAAAGTTAGTGGCCTGTGAAGCTTGAGGTGTCCGTATCTTTCAATATCTTCTTCATTGGCGTAATAAGAGGACAAAATCAAGTGTGGCGAATTAGAACCCGCGTTTCCGGCAACAATTTCAGCTGGTAACAAGTTCAAGTATGGCACCAATAACGGATTTTTTTCCAAACATTAAGATTTGAATCTTGATGAATCCAACGGGATTCATAAGTTCCAATTTTAGACCGTTACTTTCCGAGCATCCAATCCCCACTTCACTCTCCAAACATTACTAAAAATTGCCCAATAGGGACTTACGTTCACAAAAACTATGGGAGGAGAGCGCCTTATCCACCCATTTTCCAAAAACTTCATCAAATTTAACCTAAAATGAGGTTTTAGTTAGTTAAATTAAAAAAAAATTCCATAAGGGATCTCCTTCTCCCGTCCTTTGCTTAATGTCTTCAAAGATAACTTCAAAATGTGCTTTCAGAAAGGACCAGGTCTCAAATATCCTATTTCTTCCTCTCACTAAAGATCATTTAGAATTTCATTTTAGAGCCTCATTGACAACATATTTCCATTAGAGTCCTTAAACCGCTTTCCTTCCTCACGCGTTACCAAGCATAGCCAAAAGGCATTTTTAATCCTTCAATTTCGGAAAAGTTCTGAGAGAGAGAGAGTTCCCTCTTACTCCTCCGTTAAACTTATAGCTTAAAATTGAATTTTAAAAGGTTCAATGTCACGAAATATCTGGGGCATTTCCCAAATCCTATGTCTTTTCTTAACGTCATAAAAAAATGCCTGAAGTGCATTTTTAAGATATCAATTTCTAAAACTTTCCCGGCGGGGCTCTCCGAACCACTACCCTATCTCTTACGATACGACCAAAGATTATCTGAAATTGGAAATTTAACTTTAAGTTATCCTTTAGTATCGAAAAATTTCAAAAGAAATTCCTGGAGTTCCGTTTCCCTTAACATCACCAGAGATTAACTGAAGATGTGCATTTAAAACTTCAGTTTCAGAAAGTTCCCAAGAAAAACCCATATCATTTAAAATCAACAAATCTTGCCAAAAATCAATTAAAACTTTGAAAAAAATTCTGGACGAAACCTGAATTTCCTCGTCCTCTATCTTCACCAAAAGTTGAGATTTCAATTTTTAAAATTATTCCCGAGCAGTGCCGTCAACTCCTTTCCTCCTAATACCACGAAATATTGACGAAAAATGCGTTTTTAAAACTACAATTTAAAAAAATTTCAGAAAGACTTCCAACAATGTCCCTTTTTCTGTCCTTCTGCCGATGTAACCGAAGACATCTTAAAATAGTGTTTTCAAGATGTGTAACTACTATAATCTAACTTTTCTTCGATCCAATAAATTACACACAAGTGATTTCTCATTGTTAAACCTGAATTCTCCATTTTTCTGTCCTTAAAAAAATAAAATAAATAAAAGTGATTAAAGAAATTTGTAGAAAATTTAATAGAGTGGCAGTATAAAGTCCTCTTACCACCTCGGAAAAAGTTGAAGATCTGGCACTGGGTGCTTCTCTATCCAACAGCTTCAGTTTGCAAAAAAAAAAAAAAAAATCCTTACCGCTTGGTCATTATGGCCTCCTCAAAATTAAAACATGCATTTGCCTCAAAAAGAGCGTGACTAAAATATACTTGGATATCCGCTCTCAGAATAATGCTGTGGAATATTTTCACGTAATCATTAGGGGAAAAAAAAGGATTTCAGATGCATATCAAAAGTTTGCAATTCAAAACAACCACATATTTGCAAAAGTTCATGCTGCATTCACATTACTCGCAAAATTGATTCCATGGCAGTTATAAGCAAAAGGATGTAAGTGACAAAATTAAAAATTTGGATTTATCCAGCACTAATAGTAGGTGATCTTCTCCTCTGTTATGGGGCATGGGATAGTACTAGTAGCCTTGGTAAGTGTTGTGTTACGGCATGATTTAGAAAAACTTTTCAATGCAAATCTGCTTAGGACTGGAACTTTAAGCGTGTGTTACTCAAAGATTGAAAATATCCCCTAACTTCCTTTTGTTACTCATTGCCTCAACTGCTCTCTGCAGTATATCTACATGTGGCACTGTTTACAGTCCTGGTCGCCAATTTCCAGTTGCTTTCATAGGAGGAGATGTTCCAAACACCTCCTGACAACCCATGACACCTGCTCCCATCCTTAAACTGTATATAAAGTATAATTAACAAACTCTTGAACTATCCATTCTCCACTGCAGAATGAAAGCAAACATTACACTTTTGTATTTTAAAAATGGTTGATGGTGATACTTATGCCACTCGGAATCCCGAGCTCGAGAAGCGGGGCTACTCGTTTAATCGAGCAGTCTGATTTGTCTCAGACAACAAGATAGATGGCATCATCATCTATAGACAGTTCGATAACTTGGAAACAAATCAGAAACCAAATAACTTCTGGCTTCATCGCCAAAGGTATAGTTTCATTTGGAGGACTTTGTAACTCCAAGTATATTTAACGTCCTCTAGTCACCCTTAATGAAGATGGCGGATCTTCGACCAGCTAGGATGGAACCAGGGACTCTCTGATCACAAGTCCAACGCTTTACCAATCAGTTCACCGCATGCATGTATACCTCCCTCCCCCTCATATTCATGTGTTTAGCTACGCTTCTTATAATATACACGATATTGCTAAAAATATTAGACTTTTATGTAAATATGTGTATAATCATCTGCGAATGCTAGTGCATAATTTCATTTTTGCATCTCTTTCACGAATCGGTGATTAAACATTATTCTTTACAAAACCAAAAAAAAAAAAATCAACAATTATTTACATATCTTGTAAATATTTATCATCATTAACATTGCTAAATTCTCATATATTTCATTTTGTGTCTTTCTCATATTCAGTTTTTAATACTTATTTGGAAGCTGAAAGTTTGTTCGCAAAGGAATTTCATTGTCTGAATAAATCTATAAATAATTAAGTCTCATTCGGAAACCTAATTTCAAATTAGAAACGTCTAAAAAGAAGTAAAGAAACTGCGTCATAGAACCATTTACGGGAAGAAAAAGAGAGAGAACTTTTTTTCCATTTCCAAAAGCAATCATTCTAAACTTTTAGTGATTAAAAAAAAACGTTCACTTGCGGATTTAATATTAATTTACATACGAGATGTAATCAATAAAATTATTTAATTAAATGTTATTTTATGATGAAGCACTCTCACTTCATAAATAATTGTTCAAAAAAGTTCGTGAATACTTTTGTAACGTATCGAGGGAATAAAAAAACCCTCTTACTTAATGAAAGTATCAATAGCAGTTTTTCTTAAATTCTTTATAATGTCTCGAAATCAGAAAGAACTTAAGTCTTATCGGTAATTAAAATTTCTTTAAAGATAATAGTGTAAATAATGCTTTTTAATTTAATTAGCAAATATGGGATTTAAAGTGCATTAGAAATGTTTCCTTGTTTTTGCGGTTTGCTTTCTCTAGGGATTCGTAGTTTAAGTTCCATCATTTACGTATAAATATATAATTCAAAACTGTAACCGCCAATTTCAAAAGCATGAAAATTTCAAAAGAAAAATCTGTTTTAAATAGTCGCGAGAAGTTGTTTCTGAGAAAATTTTCATTTCAACAATATTTGATGCTAATTTTTCTTTAAAAATATTTATCGCAAAGGTTCGCCAGACTTCAAGGAAGTAAAAATTTTGCTGAAGTTTATTTATCTCAATTGGAAGCTTCATAATGACGACTATACCCAAGATTTCATTGCTTAGGGAAATGTTAGATTAATAAAGTTAATGTACCCTGTAGGTAATGAGCGCCCCTGAACAGGAGAATATATAACCCAGAGGAATAATATGCCTGTTTCTTTATAGACGATGAGTTTCATTCTTTTCATTAGAAATGATAAAAATAACAATAATAAAATAATTTTGAAAAGCAACATTAAAGCATATTTTGATCCCCCTGTATCTTCATTGTAGATAAAACTAGAAGTCTGAATATTTAGTGATTGATAGGACATACCATAACAAGCTGCGTTTGCAAACTACATACTACTTACAAGTAAAGTTTACGAACTACTGCCAGTCAAAGCTCTTGAATTTTGTCACTGACATATTCATCATTGACAAAGTAGATCATGTTCAGCAGTCAGACAAAGTTCAATTTTTAACTCAGTTAGTATTTATCGTATAAAAAGGAGAAAAACTGCAATTTTCCGAAATTTTTGTTATATAAAGCAGTTTTTGAGCTGTATTCTACTATTGTAAATTAGTTATCGGGCAGATTGCGTTTTCTCGCTATCAAAAAGGAAAAATCAGTCAGAGCGTGGCATTAAAAAAAATAGGAGATATTTTAAAAAATAATAGTAGAGACTTTAAAAACATTATAGGAGCTACTTTAAAAAATAATAGTAGAGACTTGAAAAAAATACAGGAGATAATTTAAAAAAGAATGGGAGAGATACAGAAAACTACGACACCACAAAATTGGACGAACGATTTGTACATGATCGAAATAGATTGATTTGAAGTTAGTATGAAGATATTTTACTTTTTGCAGTTTATCTACGGGAAGATTTTAAAATACTTGGATTCTTGGTAATTTCTTCACATTTGCCAATTTTACTTGACGACTGAAGATTAAGTAAGAGCTAATATATTTTGGACTATGCTTTATTGACGAAATAGAAAGATTGGTATACAAAATTTGACGATCTCAAAAAAATTTCAATGAGAAATGAGTCATTTTCTCTAAACTCATCAATTCTGAACATGAAAATTAAAAAAGAAATCTCGAAAACTCTTTTTTTATTGCTGTTAAATAAATTTTGTCTTTCTATCAATAAAATAAAGTCAGCAAAAAATATTTTTTATGTTTAGTGCTGGAAAATTAGTTTTTAAATTTTATGTTGACAGGGGAAGGACTACCTGTTACAGGGAAATGACAACCAGCTGCAGAGGCATGACAGTCTGATGCAGGGGAATAACAATCAAGCATAGCGATAACAAACACACAATAAACTTCATGATTTCAACATTTATTAATTAAAACAATAAATAAGGTGCAGAGTTTGAAACGTCTCAGGATGAAAAATCTTAATAGAACTCATTTTCTAGTGGTTGTGTTTCATAGGGCATTGGTGCTGAAATTTTGCATTTTATGTATTCTTTTCTATGTAAGCAAAGATCACCATAGGCTGGCTACTTGTGAAATTTATTATATCCAACTCGTTCCATTGCATCAAATTCATATTTCCCATTGCCTGTTGATTGTATTACTTTTCCCGGATATAACTCTCCATCAAGCAAATAAAGTTGCACTTACAGAAATACATTTGATTTTAAATTTAGCTTTGTTCGTTTTTGCTGCAAGACAAGGACAATTGGTAAACTTTCATGACGTTTGGAAAGGGCTTATCAACTTGAGACAAGCGTTTATCCATATTTTCAATATTATTAGAGTTCACAATTTCAGTAAAACTCCTTTTACTTCCGACATTCCA
The DNA here is from genome assembly GCF_026930045.1 of Uloborus diversus. Taxonomy (NCBI): domain Eukaryota; kingdom Metazoa; phylum Arthropoda; class Arachnida; order Araneae; family Uloboridae; genus Uloborus; species Uloborus diversus. The sequence continues at coordinate 70,606,437 of NC_072731.1, read as the reverse complement.
GGTATTTTCTTTGACGGTAGGGAAACCCTCTTTCAAATTATTTCGAAGGCTGGCAAACATAGTTCTATATTGACTTGTAGGAATGTAACTTAAACCGTGAGAGGTAGTAATATAATTAGGGATTGCAATACCGGACCAGAAATTCAATACCGGTACTCGGTATTTTAAAAACCTAACACCGGGATACTGGTATTAATACCGGTATTTGAAATTTCTCAAAAAATGCTTGAAAGCATATTGTTTCGTTGCCACATTTCATAATTTTTTACAAAAATTGTGTTATTGATGAAAAGGTATAGGGAACAAATACAAAATGAAGGAACCAATGAGGCCCGAATGACAATGATACAATGTACCTATCATTTTAATTTCGTATATAGTGTGTGTTGGCTATTTAGTTTAGATGTTAAAACATGTCATTACATGTCAAAACATAAGAACAAAGTTTATGTCATTTTTTGTCTGTTTTTAAGGTGAAAAAAAAATACTATTTTGTATCCCAAAATCTACTTATTTTGTTTGGAGTAAGTAAATATATATGGGTCAAAATTAGAGGGGGTATCTTGACTGCATTTTCTCGGAATGTTTTGCAAATTTTATGACTGGAAACTAATGGTAAAGTAATCATTTTTACTTAATTTTATTGGAAATTCATAGGAATTTCGTATTCATAGAATGCAGTTTGAATTTTGGCATCCCTGTTATGTGGACGAAATTATAACGACAATTTCATTTCAGTGTTCTAAAAAGCAAAATTTGCCAATTTTCTGTTCTGCACACTGCACTACATAACGATATATATGCTTAGAATTCGATTGGGGACGTCACATTCTATTTTTACAGTTATGCTGCTAGATACAAAACTTAAAGAATTTGCGAAAAGGAAAGTGGTTAATGGAAAATCTTCATGACTTACTGTGCGTCAAATAACAACAAATCTGAATGGACAGAGACTGATCATTTAGAGTTTTCTCAAAAATATCGGACCACATTGACGAACAGGTAGGAAATCTTCTGTTTCTGTACGTGGGAAATACATGATAATTAGAGACGAGCTTGCTCAAAAAAAAAAAAAAAAAAAAATCATGAGATTTTTGGATAGGAATTCAAGGTACGATGCAGTCTCCAAACTGTCCAATATGTTTTACAAAAAGAGAAACAGTTTCATGGTGTGAAACTATGACACGAACGACTCTTAAAAAAGTTTATAAAAGACCAAGGTATGAGCGGGCTAAAAATGTGTTGTTATGGAATAAAAAAAAGTAGGATAATGTAATCTTTTCTGATGAGAAAAAGTTCAATTAAGATGGATTAGATGGTTTTTACTACTCATGGTACGATCTCTGTGAAGGAAAAAACAAATCAAATATCAAAGCGTACATTTGGAGGCGGCTGAAAAATGGTCTGAGGAAGTTTCACAACGTACGGAGACTATACCAGTATTTTTTGTGAAGGGCAGAATGAATTCTCAGAGTAATACTGATGTATTCAGCAGTATATTTAGTAACTAAAAACCCCATTAATTACGAGTTTAAACAATTTGTGCTTATTTCGTGAAATTACTGTACTAGCTGGTTGAAAGGCTCGACCTTAGTTTAATTAAAACTTTGTATAACCTTCTGGTCCCAGAAATATGAAAAAATGGTATTCATCATTGAAACAAAAAGGAACTCATTTTATCCATCAAAAAAGCTGGGATAAAAATTTCTCAAAGCGTTCTTCAACTACCATAGCATCAAGACTGATAAATGTGACTGAAAAAAAGGAAGATATTATTGATTATCAGGGGTTTTCAGGGCAAAACGATAGTTATCCTTATAATGTTTTCCAGTTTTATCAATGATACTTCTTTATTAATCACGGTAAAATATATATGTTTTGTAGTTTCAAATATTCTGCATTCCACAATGATTTCTAGCATAAAAAGGTATTTTGTGTATAAATTTCACTGAATTATTTCAGAAATATTTTTTTACTGTGCTATTTTCTGTCTGTCCTTATAATTCTGACCATCACTGTATAAACGCTGTGTATTTAGCATTATATTTCAGCTTAGTAATGACATTGTACGATTTGCATTATAGTCCTATGTTATGATTACTAAAATGATGGTTTTGCGCCACCCATGGTTCTAAACTCATTTTGACAAAAAGAAGAAAAAAATAAAACAGCATTTAAAAAACTATGTATATCAACACTTTGAAACTCCAAGTATTGCCGATAAAACGTATGAGAAAGTATGCTGAATAATTTTATCATACAAATATATCTAGAGATTTTTTAAATTTAGCTTTAAAATTTAAAGGTGTGGTTTTACCCCTTTTTTCCGCTATACATCTTACAAAAAAAAAAAAAGGCAGCTGAATTTTTCAAAGATTTTTATGAGTATATTTTTGGTTATTCAAGTACGTCGATCATTTGAACTCAATTGTTGTTGGTTCAATCTTTTTTTTTTTTTTTTTTCTTGTTGAATCCAGGGGTTGGATTTCGATAGTCTTTTTCCGTTAAAAATAATCGGATTACCGATTTTTCGGGGAACCGTTATCTTTATTGGCAAATTACGACGACGGGTTGAAATCTGTAAAAACCTCTTCTTATCAGAAACTTCCCTTTCGAGTTGATCGAAGAACACATTTGACATTTACTGCTTGTAAGAAAAAGTTCCAAATCTTTTGGAACGTCATTTTGTGAAAATAATGAGTATGGGAATATAATAAGAGCTCTGGTATATATATCTTACAAAAATTAATTATTGTAACAATTTATAATCTAAATTTTTACATTTTAACTTAAAATTTTTACTTTAAACAAATTGTCAGCTTTTTTTTTGTAAAACTTATTTTCTTCTACATTTAATGTACAGAGGAATATACTGGAATCGTCAAAATTTTCTGATTTTGGTTTTTGACGGAATTTTGGTTGAATCTATTTTGACCATTTTTGGTGAAACTGTTTGCTTGTATGTGCATGATTTTTTTTTCTTTTGTAGCTACTCTAGCTCCAAAACTGCAGCCTGATATTGAACGAAATTTGGTATATATATGTAACCATTCCCTTCCTTATTTCTGTTCATTAGTTTTTGTTTTTTTTTCCCTAGCGGAGTGGAGTAACCTCACGTGTATCTAGGGTTTCCAATCCCGCGCCGATTTCAGTCCCACGGGATTCAGGGATCGTAAGGAGCTAATTCCGCGAGATCCCGGGATCTCGCAGGATTGACGTTGATTCTTCGAATAATAGAAAAAGTTGTGCTTTTTAGGAAGGACTGCTTTTGTTACTTGAATTAGTAGTTTTTTTAAATTCTGTACACCAATTGAAGAGCACTACAAAATCAAATTCCATTTAGTAATTATTGTTTGGTACGTAAAAATGCGGCTTAAAAAGGTCAAATGCATCTTAACCAAGCATCGCTAGTACAGGATGAGAAAATATTTTTCCTCAAAAAATAATGTGCTTGACAAAAACACGTGCAGTGGCTCCACTTCTACAAAAGATCCCCATTATCTTCATCATCTTCTGAAAGAGATTTTCATACTCTTATGCTTCTCCCCCCCTCACAAGAACTGCGAATTTCGGATAAAAACGATGGCTATGTATGTTTTGCTGTATCTAGTTTACCTTGCATTAAGAATACCATTGTTGTTTTATAAATGTTGGTCATTGAATCAATGAAGTTGGTCCATTACTGCAAGGGGTGTGTACTACTTGGTTTCACCAAGTCGTAGGCTCAGTAAAAGTATTCGGATAATTTCACTAATTTTACCTCTCACTTTAAAGAGACTTTCAAAAACTTGAGGAGATTAACTTACTGCACTGTCATGCGAGTCATCCTGTGTTACATCCAAGTTTCCGGGGTCTCTTTTAGATTCGTGCCGAAAATATAAATAACGGCAAAGTTTTACATTGCTTTCTTCTTTGCAAAAAAACATTGTGCACTTTGTGTTACAAAGGTTTTGAGTGCATTCCTTAAGCTTACAAAAGTTCTCCAATGCTGCATTGAGGCTACCCCAGTGCCGGTTTTGCAATTTCTCTATTTTTTCTAAAGCGTAATTTTAAATAATTTAAATTTTAGTGATGGTTTTTAAAAATGTTTTAAAATTATACGCATTTTCTCAATTGCTGAACATATGAAAACTGAATCCTTGAATGATAATACCAATTCACTCTCAGAAAAATAAATTCAATTTTTATTGTGTTCTTAAACGGTAAACCCACCGTTCATTATATGAGACACAAAGTTTTCTTGCTCTTCTTGCAGATATAAGAGGAAAGTTGTGAAAATTGTCATTTTATGCGTGGCAAAAGTTGGAAAGCGTTTACATGGAAAAAAATTGCGGGATTGAAAATCCCGCGGGATTTGGCTCTTAACCCCGCGGGAATAATCCCACTGAATATCATGCGGGATTCGGGATCGGGATTTCGAGATTGAGAACCCTACGTGTATCGTTGATATGCGTGAGTGCTTTACCTCTGGGCGTAATTGACGGATTTAAACAAAAATTGTGCCATAAATATTCCTCAAAAAGTACAAATACTGTTTCGATTTTCGCGATTATAATTCAAAGGAGGGAATAGAGCTTTCGAACGTTTCTTCTTGTTACTGGTAACTGCTATGACTTACAAAGTACAGCAAGGATTCAGACTGCACTTTGTCCATAGTTTACTTCAGAAGGTACAGAACATGATTTGATTTTTAGGGCAGGGAGCTCTATGGCGCCCCAATAGGAGGGAGGGGGGGGGCTGTCGAACGCTCTTTTTTTTCATTCCGACTCCTAGATCTCAAGAATTAATGCAACGGTTCAGATAAAATTTCGAATAAAAACGGACTCAGTGCACTTTTTAAATTTTGGTAGCAATCACTGTAACAAGGGGGTAGGGTGACTGTTTTTTTCAACACCCGCGATTTATAATATGTTTAAATAAATCAACATTGTTTACGATAAACTAACGGTTGCTTCAAGAGCAGTCAATAGATAGTGTTCGAACAAGATTTCAAAAAAATGGATTTTTTTAAAGGATTCTGTTAAGTCTAGTTTCACCTTTGTTAAATTTCCCAGAGATATTAATTAAAAATCAAATTAGCTTTCTTTCGCAATTTAGATGATGAAAGGATACTCGGACTTCTAAAATATTCATACTAATTCGAAGAGTTGTTGTCATATGATGGAATTAATTTTTACTTGCAAATTACACACAACCATAATTACAAAAAAAGTTTTGTAAGCTTTAAATAAAATTCCAAGCGTTTTACGTGATTGAATTAGTGGCAGTCGATTGGAGAAATCTTAATAATTTAATATTTTTACATGTTACAATCTTAAATTTGTCACAAATAAATTGTTTGTAATTAACTTGAACAATGCTTTTGAACGGATATGCTATCTTTTGTTGCAATTTATTCTGCTTTTACGAATAGCACAACTTAGTAGCTCAGATTATACCTGTACGTAAGAGCCAATAACTTATAAGAAATATTTAGAAGAAAGTTTCGTGGTGGCTGCAATAAATTGTTTTTCGACAGCATTATACAACGTACGTTTTAAAACCATTATATGTTGCGTTGTTTATGTATTTATTAGTGTTTTTGTCATTTATTAATCTGTTTTATTTTGTATGCTTGGTTGCTCTTTAACATATGCCATATTTTATTTTGCTTCATAACTAAGGTACAATTTTTTAAAATGCGCAAGTTGCTAGATTCACTTTTTCACTAGATTTACGGTTTGTTTTCTGTGCGTTTGAAAATTTTACGCCAAAATGACCGCCTCAGCGGCTGTTTCAATAAATTTGCGGTGATATATATAAATCTGTATCCACCTAAGTAAATATTAAATTGAATTAAACATTTTCTATTTCTCTCTCTTACTATTTCATTATTTGACTATTTATCTATTCGAGAGATTTATACACATATATCTCTATATTTACAGTTATCTATTTAGTTTAAACTAACCGTACTACAAATTGATTCGAACTCAAATCCGCGTCAATATCACTTTCTTTTTCGATCCGCTCCACAAAACGAAGTTAACATTGCCAAGATCAGGCTTCTTCTTATTAGCGTTATACTGTAAAGTTAAAGTTGTGTCAATTTTCACTATTGTTATCTTAACCTGACTTACGTCACGTAGATTTCATCTATTGCAAAATATCATCTCTAAGAAAAAAAAATAATTTGAATTTTGTCATCTTGAATTCAAATTATGTTTTTCGCAATCACGAGTGTGTGTTTGTATGTGTGTGTAGGGGGGGGGGGGGGTATGTGTATGTGTGTAGGCATGTGTGTTTGTGTCTGTGTGCAGTCATGAGTGTGTGGGTAGTTGTGTGTATGAGTGTTTGTGTGCGTGGGGGCGGGATATGTGTATGTGTGTGTGAGTGTAAGCATATGTGTTTGTGTCTATGTGCAGGCATGAATGTGTGGGCAGTTGTGTGTATTTGTGTGTATGTGTAGGTGTCTGTATGCATGCGTGTGTGTATGTGTTTCTGTATGTGTGTAGGGGTATGTGTGTGTATGGTGTTTGTGTATGTGTTTGTGTGTGCGTGTGTGTTGGTGCGTTTATATATGCGTGTGTGTGTAGGATATGGACGCAACCTGGAGACGGTTTTCGCTAGAGGAGCAGCATCGTGAGGCCGGCCGACGCGACGGGTGGTGCTGGCAGAGGGTGGCGCCGCGCCGGTGGGAAAAATGATAGCACGCCAAAAACAGTCAAATGAAAGCAATAAGCAATCGTGATTGCTCAAAAAAAGTTCCTGCAAATGTCCAAATTTTACTTTCTTTAGTTTTTAAATTTGTTACAGCAACTAGGAATTGTCAGTTTTCTTATTGAGTTAATCAGCTAAGCTTTAATTTTAAGCGCAAACAAATTTCGAAAAAGTTAATTTTTAAAATAAAGCAGCGTTAAAATAAACTTAAAAAAACCCTTTATTTTGACCATAGTTTTAGTATATGCATTTATTATTTTCCGTAATAAATGTATTCAGTAGAAAAACGTAAAAAAAAAGAATAAATAAATACGTAACTTTAAATAAAATAAAATTAAGTAAATGTGAAAAATAAATAAAATTGAGAGGAAGCACAACACAAAAACTTCTTTCTTTACACTGAAATTTTCTATATGAACGGAATAACCGGTACTTTTATTTAATGCTTGCTATGTCATATTTGGCTACCTGTTCTTCTCCTGTTTTATCACTCAAATTTTTCCTTAATAGTTGAAAGCTGATATTTACAAAGCATAGAAGGGTATTTCTTCTCATAAGCAAATTTTGTTTTTAATATAAATCTCCCTACCAGAAATCGGAAAATAATTTGTGTTACAAAATTACGACGCATATTTTTTGTACTTGTCTGTAACCGCGTAAAATTCAGTATAAATCTGCTAAGTAGAAGAAAAAAAAGTTTCACGGTCTAAGCTGTTTGAACTTTACCTCTTCGCATTAAAAAGAAATTGCCAGATTCCTCCCTCCCCAGCAGAAAGTTTATTTCCTCGTAAAAGCGCCATGAAGCAACTTCCGGAAATTCTCTGAAAATTATCTCATTTGCTTTTGTGACAGAACCTACGCTTGTGGAAATGGTACATTTGAATCCAAGGAATCATCGATTGGAGTAGACGGAACATAAAAGTCATATTTTAACTCCCGATCAGGATAAGGTGGCATCGATTCTTTTAAACCTAACCTCCCCGACTCGTTTTCAGGAATTAATTCTCTCACTCCTTTCTCTTACTTTTCCTTCTTTGTTTCTTATCTCGTTTACAGATCACTTGCCTTTGATCTCAAAATTGGTTTTCCAATAAAACTATCGTTTTCGGCTATCGACTTGTCTGCCTCCCTCTTCTCTCATTTGTTAGCTGACGGAAAAGATCAAAAATTATATGCTTTTTTTTTTCATCGGAAATTTGTCTAAGTTCTTTCTTACAAAGCGAATGATATTTTTCATTATCAGAATGTTTATTATCTGTTACTATGTAGTGGAGAATGGCTCACCTTGGGAAACTGCGCTCCTCAGGGCAGTTCATTTGTTGGTTCTAGAGTTTTAATTAAATTTAAGGTGCTGCATGTGTAGATACAGTGCAGTCTTGACTAATTTTCAGATAAGTTTTGATTTCATTGAAAAGAATGTGTGAGTTATTAATACTTTATTTATTTATTATTATTATTATTAATTAATCAACTAATTAATTAATTAATTTATTTTTTTTTTGCAAACGTGTCTAAAAATTTTCATGTGAAAGTTTCATAGATTTGAGAAAATTTTGAAAAAAATTGAATAACAGAGGAGAGATTTTCCTACCATTTGCACAGGTCATTTAATTTTTTTTAATTTTTGCAGTTGCACCCCTTTGCTTCTCAGTGTCTCATTTGAAAAGTATATTTTAATTTATCTATTTAAGTACCTTCTAATCATACTAATCTCAATTAGTATAATATTAGCAGAATAATCCTGTAACAAACACGGCAATCTCAAACAAGTTCTTGCATGTGAACCATTTAACAGTCAAATTTTTGTAAAAGACTGCTTAGGTGCTTAGTTACAACAATTTCCGCAAAAATAGAAATTACCAATATTAACAAATAATAATACGAATAATAACAAAGACGACAACAAAAATTCAACAATTCTACACTTGAACTTCATAAATCTCAAAATAAATACCATCAGTAACTTTGCTTTAAACGCTTTCGATCGATAATATTTGTTTCATAACAGAAAAGGTCGTCATTAATAATTTTCTAGGAAATCATAACCGATTTTGACAATCGCTTTCAAGTTCGTAATATTAAGAAAAAAAAATGGAGTTATGGAACACTATGTTTTCCTACTAGACCTAACTTTATTGTAATGGATTAAGTTGAATCCAGCAAATAGGTATTGGAGCATAATTAAGCGAAATTGCTCAATCATGAGTATTGTGACATTGTCCGGGACATTCGTCCCAGAAAATGAAGGACTCATAATAAGCACAATAACATTTGGGGCTCCATTAACTCGATTATGAAATCCGGGGCCCGCCTCCATTGTACAGGCTCAACGCTGTGACTTATTAGTAAACGGTCGGGTTTGCTATTGATTGGAGCGGACATGGATGAGAGCGGATTAAGTCTGGTGACGGTGCTGATGAATGCGTTTGCCTCCACAAGTCCCGAATGTTAAATGTGTGTGAATGAGGAAGATATCAACATGGAATATTGATAAGGTGGTAAGAGTTGTATCTTTATGAGATGTTGAAGAGTAAGTTGCGCGAGTTGCAAAGTATATAATTCATGGCTGATGGTTTATTAATGAACATATTTATATGAAATGCGCAATGCCTTGTCTAAAAATGAAGTTTTTTTGCAGCTGTATGCAAAACTAAAAATTGCTTGGTTGCTTAATTTTGTCGAGAGTAAAAAAATAATAATAAAGTCATTTGATATGAGTATATTTTTTGTCAAAGAACTATATGCGCATTTCTATATGCTTGTTGAGATGTTTATCCCTATCCATTTGTTTATGAAATTTTTAAAGATTATTTTTACCGAAAATAGTTTGTTTAGTTAGTTTTTTGTTAAAGGTTTTTTTTTAATACTTTCGAGAAATATTTCAATGAATCAGCTATCACTTTAATTCATAGAAAGGAGAATATTTTAAGTAATGTATTTCAAACTTGACTTGAGTAGAGACTATTTTCAGTAGAGTTATTAAATATTTAATAACTCTACTGAAAATAAATAACATGAAAATTAATTTAGAAAAATCTTGAACACGATTAAAACTAGTTGGAGAGTATGTATAATATTTAATCACACGAAACACATATTAAGTAAATTTTTAATCCAGTTTAAAAGCACCTTAACAAGCTGCACCGCATCAAGCTTAGTTTATTATTTCCTTTACGTACTCAGAACCATTACCTCCATAATAGGGGAGGTTGGGTAGTAAACCAAAAATGGGCCCAATGCGTTTTCTAATACCCTGTACCCATGGTAACTGCTATCAATACTTACGAGCATATACTCCGAATGTACTCGGCGCTTGATGTCGTGCTATGGCGCGTTTTGAGCCTGCAACCCTCCTATTTTAAACCCCGCGCCCAATACACTGGGTGACCCACGATCCTCAGTTACTATAATAGGTCCCAGAAGATGTTTTTTAAGTCAACACGTCCATGAGGCAGAGATTTTCTTTACTTGCCAGGGGATTTATCCCATTGTTTAGAGTAGATTAACACATAAGATAAGAAAATTACACTTTTGCAGCTTATTTTGAGTGGAGTCTTTTTTTTTTTTTTCTTTTGCTTTTTGAAAGAACAGGGCCGATGCAGTTTCAAGATTATTTTTTTTCCCTATGACTACTGCGAAATTTATTCAAATTAAAAACGTTGATGCAGCCTAATTGTGTAAAATCATAACTCAGACATTTGTAAACAGCTTATTTGATATGTGACAGCTCTTAAGGAACGTATAGGGCAAAGAGATGCAAAGTCATGATAGAAAGATATTCAGTCAAACGAGTGAAATTTGAATGATGTTGAAACTCTTCCGCAAACAAAAAAATCTTGCCTCAAAACGCGTTGTTGTTCTTCCTGTTGTTTACACTAATTCTATAGACCCTTTCATTGCTGTAACTCAAACTATTTTGCTTTCAGAAGCCTCATGTGAGCAATGTGAATCAATTAAGATCAAGTTGGTTTAACCAATGCTTTTTGTAGTAACTGATTATAGGCAAGAGAAATTATTATAACAGTTGAATGCTCATGATGTTTTGCTTGTTCTCATACTTCTCTCATACTTCTTTCCCTCTACATTCGCTCATTTCTTTGAATTAACGCATTTTAAATTTGTCGTTAGGGCTCATTATTGGTAAACTTTACCTCAGCATATTTAGTTAATAAAAAACAGTATGTAGGGTAACAACCCTTGTAATTGGCACTTTAAGCGTTTGTCCTTAAATGTACCTCTGTTTTCATTTCTTAAGAAATATTTGCTTGTAAATATTTTTGTATCAAAGAATGCACACCTGTGCTTCTATTCAGTTCACTAAAAGCAAAAATATTTGAATAGATATTTTTATGAAAATATATGTATAAAAAGTTACCAAAATCACCAGTAATTGGCACCTGATACTCCAGTGTATGACACTTTGAGATCCAGTGATTGGCACATGTTAATAGAACTGGAAAATCACTTTATTTTTCACTTTTTGATTACAGACAAATTTCATCATCATAAAAACATATTTAATGTTAAATTAAAGTAGGTAATTTTACATAAATTAATGTTAAATCGCACATCTTGACGTTAAAATCGTGTTTTAGAGAAATAAAAATTTGGAATGCTACTGGAAAACAAATATCGAGGTTATTGCTGTTTCATCAGTCGGCATGCAGTTTTGATTGTAAGAATTATAACTGTTTGCACATAAAAAGGAACATTGAACAGATTATTCAAAGGGACCACAAAAAAAAAAAAAAAAAGAAAAAAAAATTGGAGCAGTTTTCTACAGTCGCAATACCTGACTGTGATGGCCAAACATATTTGTTTTTTCTTGTTTTTTTTTATTTATTTACCAGAAAATTCTAGAGGATTCAAATCAATAGTAAAACTAATGTTAATATTTTTGCTGCAAAAGTATCAGAAATCAAACTAGTGGCACATTGCACAACAAATTAGGGACTATAAACACATGTGCCAATTACTGAAGACTAACAAAACCGAAGCACCACTAAATGACATCCATCATTTCTTCATAAATCCAAAAAGAAACGAAAATTTACTTCTACCCACTGAAAGTAACATCTTTCAACTAAACAAAACTTTCGACAACCAAAATTTAATATAAATTTTAAGTCAGATTTTAATGGATTGATGTGCATGCTTCCCTTAAACCAAAGAAGAAGCTTTTGCAACTAAAATGGCTGATTCACACACAAGCCACAATTGTTTCTCATTCCTACGCACTCTTACCATTTAGTACAAATACTGTTTCGATTTTCGCGATTATAATTCAAAGCAGGGAATAGAGCTTTCGAACGTTTTTTCTTGTTACTGGTAACTGCTATAACTTACGAAGTACAGCAAGGATTCAGACTGCACTTTGTCCAGAGTTTACTTCAGAAGGTACAGAACATGATTTGATTTTTGCGGCAGGGAGCTCTATGGCGCCCCAATAGGAGGGAGGGAGGGGGGGCTGTTGAACGCTCTTTTTTTTTCATTGCGACTCCTAGATCTCAAGAATTAATGCTACGGTTCAGATAAAATTAGAATAAAAACGGACTCAGTGCACTTTTTAAATTTTGGTAGCAATCACTGTAACAAGGGGGTAGGGTGACTGTTTTTTTCAACACGCGCGATTTATAATATATTTAAATATATCAACATTGTTTAAGATAAACTAACGGTTGCTTCAAGAGCAGTCAATAGATAGTGTTCGAATACGATTTCAAAAAATCGGAATTTTTTAAAGGATTCTGTTAAGTCTAGTTTCAACTTTGTTAAATTTCCCAGAGATATTAATTAAAAATCAAATTAGCTTTCTTTCGCAATTTAGATGATGAAAGGATACTCGGGCTTCCAAAATATTCATACTAATTCGAAGAGTTGTTGTCATATGATGGAATTAATTTTTACTTGCAAATTACACACAACCATAATTACAAAAAAAGTTTTGTAAGCTTTAAATAAAATTCCAAGCCTTTTACGTGATTGAATTAGTGACATTCGATTGGAGAAATCTTAATAATTTAATATTTTCAGGAAAACAAACATCGAGGTTATTGCTGTTTCATCAGTCGGCATGCAGTTTTGATTGTAAGAATTATAACTGTTTGCACATAAAAAGGAACATTGAACAGATGATTCAAAGGGACCACAAAAAAAAAAAAAAAAAGAAAAAGAAAAAAAATGGAGCAGTTTTCTACAGTCGCAATACCTGACTGTGATGGCCAAACATATTTGTTTTTTCTTGTTTTTTTTATTTATTTACCAGAAAATTCTAGAGGATTCAAATCAATAGTAAAACTAATGTTAATACTTTTGCTGCAAAAGTATCAGAAATCAAACTAGTGGCACATTGCACAACAAATTAGGGACTATAAACACATGTGCCAATTACTGAAGACTAACAAAACTGAAGCACCACTAAATGACATCCATCATTTCTTCATAAATCCAAAAAGAAACGAAAATTTACTTCTACCCACTGAAAGTAACATCTTTCAACTAAACAAAACTTTCGACAACCAAAATTTAATATAAATTTTAAGTCAGATTTTAATGGATTGATGTGCATGCTTCCCTTAAACCAAAGAAGAAGCTTTTGCAACAAAAATGGCTGATTCACACACAAGCCACAATTGTTTCTCATTCCTATGCACTCTTACCATTTAGTACAAATACTGTTTCGATTTTCGCGATTATAATTCAAAGCAGGGAATAGAGCTTTCGAACTTTTTTTCTTGTTACTGGTAACTGCTATAACTTACGAAGTACAGCAAGGATTCAGACTGCACTTTGTCCATAGTTTACTTCAGAAGGTACAGAACATGATTTGATTTTTGCGGCAGGGAGCTCTATGGCGCCCCAATAGGAGGGAGGGGGGGGGGGGTGTCGAACGCTCTTTTTTTTTTCATTGCGACTCCTAGATCTCAAGAATTAATGCTACGGTTCAGATAAAATTAGAATAAAAACGGACTCAGTGCACTTTTTAAATTTTGTTAGCAATCACTGTAACAAGGGGGTAGGGTGACTGTTTTTTTCAACACGCGCGATTTATAATATATTTAAATAAATCAACATTGTTTAAGATAAACTAACGGTTGCTTCAAGAGCAGTCAATAGATAGTGTTCGAACACGATTTCAAAAAATCGGAATTTTTTAAAGGATTCTGTTAAGTCTAGTTTCAACTTTGTTAAATTTCCCAGAGATATTAATTAAAAATCAAATTAGCTTTCTTTCGCAATTTAGATGATGAAAGGATACTCGGGCTTCCAAAATATTCATACTAATTCGAAGAGTTGTTGTCATATGATGGAATTAATTTTTACTTGCAAATTACACACAACCATAATTACAAAAAAAGTTTTGTAAGCTTTAAATAAAATTCCAAGCCTTTTACGTGATTGAATTAGTGACATTCGATTGGAGAAATCTTAATAATTTAATATTTTCAGGAAAACAAACATCGAGGTTATTGCTGTTTCATCAGTCGGCATGCAGTTTTGATTGTAAGAATTATAACTGTTTGCACATAAAAAGGAACATTGAACAGATGATTCAAAGGGACCACAAAAAAAAAAAAAAAAAAAAAAAGAAAAAGAAAAAAAATGGAGCAGTTTTCTACAGTCGCAATACCTGACTGTGATGGCCAAACATATTTGTTTTTTCTTGTTTTTTTTATTTATTTACCAGAAAATTCTAGAGGATTCAAATCAATAGTAAAACTAATGTTAATACTTTTGCTGCAAAAGTATCAGAAATCAAACTAGTGGCACATTGCACAACAAATTAGGGACTATAAACACATGTGCCAATTACTGAAGACTAACAAAACTGAAGCACCACTAAATGACATCCATCATTTCTTCATAAATCCAAAAAGAAACGAAAATTTACTTCTACCCACTGAAAGTAACATCTTTCAACTAAACAAAACTTTCGACAACCAAAATTTAATATAAATTTTAAGTCAGATTTTAATGGATTGATGTGCATGCTTCCCTTAAACCAAAGAAGAAGCTTTTGCAACAAAAATGGCTGATTCACACACAAGCCACAATTGTTTCTCATTCCTATGCACTCTTACCATTTAGTAACATGAATTGAAGTTGTACTCTTTAAAGTACATATACATTCAGTTGATATATAACCTTCTATTTTTAAATGATTTCATATGAATCTTGTTTTAGGACTTTCTTATTGGAAGTGCCAATCACTGGTGACCTGCCAATTACTGGTAGTGTTACCCTATTAAGCTATTTTTTTATTTAAAAAAAAAAAAAAAACATGTACAGGTGGGACTTAATGGAAGCCATCTTATGAATTTGTGACCCTTAAATATAGAATTCAGAAAAAGTACAGATTGGCCACGTATTATATAGAATTGGCAAACATCTAGTTAAGACGAGTCTATCTGAATGAGAGGGAGAAAAGTAAAAAATTTATGCGCGTGTTCCGTTTACTTGAATAAGCCTCTGCTTAATTTAGATGCTAACATACATCTGCAAAATCTGGTATCCGGGAAAACTCACAGATGCGTCCATTTCCGCCTCAAAACAGGAAGTTTGCCTTTCCATCTAATCAGTGATCAAACAGTATCTCATGCATCTTATTTTCCTTTTTCTTTTTCTTTTCTTTCTTTCTTTTTTTTTGCCGATTCATGAAATTAAAAAGGCAAGAAAAAATGCTCGTTCCCAAAGCTAAAAGAAAATAGTCTCCTCCTTGTTTTAAGAATTCTTTTTCGTAAAATCAAAGTTAAAGCTTTTATGTATTAAAAACAGGAAGAGAGTACTTCAAAGACGTTTAAACCATTAAGTTTTGAATTTCATCTACTCCACTTTAATCACAGAGGAAATAGATAAGCATTACCATGTACATATGAAACGTAGGGCAGTCATACGTTTCCTGTTCATTTATAATTAACTTTGATTTGTAACCTGATGTACTTGATTGGGGTAATGATGCCTAGCAGTATGTTAATGCTTCCTAATGTAAAGGCTTTGTCATGTTTCATAATGTGCTGATTATGCAATGAGATTAAAGTTAGTTAATAACAAATAAAGTGAGTTAATAACAAATTTCGCACTACAGCTGTTGAATATTTCAAAAAAAAAAAAAAAAAAAAAAACCAGTAATATGTTTTGCGGAAGTCTGCAAGATGGTTTGCAAGTTCACTCTTTCTTTACCTTTCTTCATTCATAAAAAAATTAAGAAAGAAGGGGAAAAAACCGCTATTCTTTGTTCCTTTTAAGATTTATTTTCTTTTTTTGAATAAGATCAATTCAATTTTACCGACGTTCAAGGATAAATACCTTTCTGTCTTTCAAAGTACTTAATTAATGCATAATATTTACTCATTAATTATTATAATATTTACCCATCATAACTTATCCATTGGTTCAAAAAATATTTATCTATCCAAACTAAAAGTCATTTATCCGCCCAAACGACAACATCGACAAAATTGAGTTTATTGATTTAGATATTTGTTTGTTAGATAACGTTGTAATTGATGACTTTTATGATAAAAGACTTTAAAAACTTCTAGAAATGCTAACATCTCCAGTACAGTTTTTTTAGAACTTGTTAGTTAACGAAATTAAGAGAATAAATACAGTTTGCATCAAAATAAATTTGTTTGTAATCATCTTAGTTTTCTTAAAACTGCTTTAGGTAGGGGAATGTGGGGCAAAGTGAAACGGCTAAGATGACCGAGTTTTTTCAAAATGAACAAATTGAAAATTTGTTTTGAAAATTGCAGTGCAAAAAGAAAGAACATTGTATTTTGTAATAAAACTTGCATTCAAGCATAAGTTTTTTTTGGCAGTAACCAAAAAAGTTGGAAATTTTTCAATTTTTGTTTATGGAACAAAGTGAGAAATGAAATATTTTTCTAATTAAATAATTTCTATTTGATCATAAAAAGTGTTTTTGATCAAATGAATTCGTATATTAAATCTTGAATAAATAAATGAAAAGAAAATGGAACAATGAAAGAATAGTGTAATTAATCAATTAATTAATCTATGAAGAAAAACACATGAGTGAGTAAAAGAGTGAGTGAATAAGAAATTAAGTGAATGGATGAATAAATGATTTACTAAATGAAGGAATGTAAATGAATGAATTAATTAAATGAATACGTATGTTTTTTAGTAAATGATTGAGTGAGTAAACGAAATAAGCTACTTTACTTTGCCCCATCCACATCACCCCGCGTAACTTGACAATTTGAGCAATTTTATTTAAATATGAGTAAGCTTAATATTAACTAAATAAATATTGCATCGCATATTTTGGTTTCAATTCATATTTAAAATGTTAATAACAATAATTTTATTATTTTATCATAGCAAATAAGTTTGATTTAAAGCAAATATTACAATTATCAAATTTTGAAAAATGCCTGTATTATTATACGCTTTATTATTCAGTGGTATTTTTTCCTGACTGGAATAGACTACATTTGTGCAACAACATTGTCAAAATAATCCCAGATAGGTGGCACTAAACGCAGAGTAAATATTGCTCATTTTCACTTTGCCCCGTTATTTCACTTTGACCCACATTTCCCTACTATTAATGTGCCTTCTTCTTATTTATATTACATTAGACAAGTATGAAATTGTTTATTACAGAAAGCCTTGTAAGCATACAGGGTGAGCTATGAAAGTAATAAGCATGATTATTCATCGCAGTGAACTTCAACGAGCAAGGAAAAGTAGCGGCGCGTCTGCCCTTCCGTCGGTGACTAAGCTCAGCTCACTCCTATTAGTCATAGCTTTATGAAATATTCCGCGCGAATTTTGTTTGTACACTATGTAAGACGGCCCTGAATGTTCTCTAAAGGATCCCATTGTTTTCCTTCAGGTTTTTTCTTTAAGCTAGAGCACTTTAAAAATCAAAAAGAGCCAGGCCGGGACTTTAGGGTTGCGTGGGAACAAGGCGCATTGACCTGGAGCACTGTTTTAGTTTCTTCGCTAACACTTTTTGCTTGAGCTTCGCACAGACCTCCCGTGTTTGCAATACTTGAGTATTTTCCCAATATTGAGATGTTCATTCTTCCAGGGGTTTCTATGACTCTTAATCGACAGTCTAATTTTAAAATGTCCCGCACATGCTTCACGTTGTCGTCAATCCTGGCCGTTGTTGGACATTCATAACAGAGTTCATAGGGGCAAGTCTTCCCCGCCCTCTTTGAAGGAATTGCATCATTTCTCGACGAAGGCTTATTGACAAGTATTCATCTTTGAAGGTCTGTTGAAGCATTTAGCATGTTTTTGTGACATCCATTTAAATTTAGCACAATGTAGCCTTAAGGGCTGTAGCTAAATTTGCTCATTTTGTGATATTTTATTGGGTGAAACTGCAGTGTCTGGACACCATTATGAGCTGCTTGTGATCTGCTTATAGTTTTGTCTAAAACCTGATAAGTTTTCTTTTTTTTTTTTTGCAGGTGAGGTAGGCAAGGAGATGTACATCGTAAATCGCGGACGACTCCAAGTGGTGACGGACAACGGTCGAACCGTGTTGGCAACCCTTCGGGCAGGAAGCTACTTTGGCGAAATCAGCGTCCTTAACATGGGAACGGCGGGGAACCGGCGTACCGCCTCGGTACGTTCCGTCGGCTACTCGGATCTTTTCTGCCTCTACAAGCAGGACATGTGGGACGTCCTCAAGGACTATCCAGCCGCTAGGGTCCGACTGGAAGCCATCGCGGTCAAGAGGCTGGAGAAGTATAAGAAGGAGGAGGACGGGAAAAAAGGTGAGTTCTTAAAATTTTTTAGTTATTTTCAATATTTTTGGAAGTTGAAGTGCCTGAAAGATGAGCCTACTATATCGATGGCTCTCAAACTGGATGCTGCATTGTGGTCCCGTACGAAGAGGCAAGGGGGTGCCGCGAAGTGTCCGTGGTATCTATATATATATGTTAGGTGGGTGTGCTAAATAAGGATATGTAGACTAATAATAGCAATCCCCCTCATTTTGATGTAGCATAATAAAAATTTGCTGTATCTTGTCTTTATCGTCATCAGAAAGCCTGGCTGATGACTATGTCTTTTGAACTAGCAGTTTTTGATTGCCAGACAACAATGTAGCCTTAGTTATTGCAGAAAAGAGACGTCAAAACTATCTTATCCCATTTTGTTGTAGATTTTGTTTCTATGTGGTTAACTTTAGTTTACTAGCATAAAAAAAATGTTTGTTGTTCTTTAAGTCTAATTCATGTAGTTGTCGAGTTCAAAGAGAAAAATGTCTTTGTGTACCGTCATTTTTTTCTATGATTTGATAATCTAAAAATAGATAGTGGCCCAATCAGGCCATCTGATGCATATGCAAAAGATGGTGCCAATTGAGTTATAAATGAGCGTGATATTTGGTTATGAACAGTAGGATGGCCTTATTTAGGGCACTTAACTTACGTAATAGAGATGGACTAAGATGCCATGAGAATATTCTATTTCGACAAAAAATGTCGTGAGTCGAAAACGTTTGAGAACCCCTGTACTATGTTTTGAGATAAACTGGCTACAAGTGTAAAATAGTGAATAAAACGAGCAAAATAACTGGTCGCTGAGGGATAGCATTGTAGACACTAAAATATAAATTTTATATTTGACACTAAGAAATAAAAGCTCTATAACTTAATGCGAACTTATGAGAGCTATATGCATCTTAGGTGAGCCAATGATTACCAGTGTTTCATAGGTAGACACCCTCAAAAATTAATTTTGAGGATGACATTTTTTAATCCCGAAATGACGATACTGCTCTGTAAAACACATATGTCATTTGCAAATGGCTGAATTTGACGAGATTACCTGGACTCATTGTCGTTGTAGGCACTGGATGAGGAAAAGTTTTAATTTTCAAGCAAGACTAGTTTTTCATATACACGCGTTCAATCTTAGAACTAGTTTAGATACGTTTTCCTCCAGTGTTTATTTCTTTCTCTTTAACCACATTACCCTAATTCACTTCAACTTAAGGAAATGAATAAATAAATTAATTAATTTTAGAAAAGAGATAAATAGTTTTAGGTAATGTAAATGGAGACCATATGCATATTTTCAACGGGGCCATCTTAAGAAAAAAAATATATCAACTAATTCAGTGAGATTACTTTACATCATCTTTTGTATCATATCATTTTTTAACATTTTTTAGTTTTGCTTTTTTTTTCCTTTGCATTTTTTTCCAGAACAAGTAAAGCCATTGCAGTGTTGGATCGAAAAAATGTTTATTGTAGGTTTTAAAAAGGAATTCTTTTCTTTTAATTTAGCATCGTATTTTTCTTCCAGAACTAATAATAGTTAGAGCATAGTGTTTTTTACATGTTGCAAGTGATACACATGGGCCACATTTTGAACAAAATGCTCCAAAGGTGACCCACAAGTTAAAACAAATTTTGAAAAGATTCAACATAGAAAAAATATTAACCAAATATATCTAACCACAAGTTATGAAAAATCACCAATGTTTAACTTGTTCAACTTTGGCTCACTTACCTTACAGTAAATGTTGGTTCAAAAGTCCCCAGTCTAGCGTCAGGTCCTTTTTAGCTTACTTTCCCAGGAAAAGTCAGAAAAAGAAGAAAAAAGCATGAAAGAAGGCTTAATGCATCTTAAAAATGTCGCAAAAAACAAAAAAAATCAAAAAGAAATAAAATAATTAAATAAATATCGAAAAATTAAAAATTGGAAAGTAGAGTATTGAGATGGGGAAAAATGTCTGTCGGTCTGTCTGTCTGTCCCCTCCTAATAACTTTTGAATGAATAGTCCGATTCGAACAAACTTTTTTTTCGAAAGATCTCGGCGATGACACCTCATTCCCATATTTCACTTTTTGATTTGAACTATTTTTTGTTCAATTTTGAACAGTTCAAAAAAACTTAACATTAGCGCCTATGGGGAAACTAAAAGTCAATGTAGATTCCGTACTTGAAGGCGGATTTATTTCAAACAAATTTTGTTGGAAATAGCTCTTGACGCCAAACTCCAGACTTCAACTCCGAGAATTTAGAGGCACATGACTCCGACTCCGACTCCTGTGTCCGACAATTAATCGGACTCCGATTCTTACTTCGTAGCTTTGGCAAAAATTTATACACGGAGGACAAATGACTGACTCCGATTCTTGAATATTCGTCTCCGACTCCTTTATCCCAGAATGAGATTGACTCCGACTCCGACTCCGCAGCTATGGTTTTCACTCTGAAATAATTATTGTTGATATGATTTGTTTTTATTTTCACGCTAAAGTTTCAATTTAGGTATTCAGTTTTCGGCGAATAAACTCGAAGCCATTTATGTTTCTACATAATGATATGCGCAGACGATTTATTTATTTATTTATTTTTTTGACAATGAAAAGTATTTCTTTCAGTTGACATTTTATTGTTTTTATTTATTTTGGCAAGTGCATTAATTCATTTAAAAAATTATTTTTGGCAACAGGGTAAAAAGAAACGATTTTTTTTTGATATGATGTATTTGTTTTAATAAGCTTATTAATTTTAATTATTATTTTTTCGTTTTGAAAGCTGTTAAAGAATTTTTTTAAGGGAAAAGAGTGTATTACCTGCTTTGTTTAAAAGGTGCTTCTTTTTTTTACGCATCTAATTTTTTTAGATGTGTGAGGAATACTTTATTCCTAGAAATTAGCAAAAATATGTTTGAAACGATTTGCGATTTTAGCTATTTTTGAGAATATTGATCAGGTACAAGAAAGCAGTATGGGTATACGGAAAAGTAGGCTCGTATAGTTCTAGACAGAACTTCTTGTTATCAGTATTTTAAGAGTTAGATTTCAAGAAATCGTGACGCTCCATCTCACAGCAACACAGATCGTTATGACGTCACAAGCTCTCTTGTGCATGTGTTCACGGTGTCCGGAGAAGATGAATCTGACATCCAGGTCCGTCATTTGGGCGATGAATGGGGAAGAGGGGAGAAACAGAATGTAATTGTGTATTTTTGTATGTATTTTGTTGTTTTTTCCCTATCAAATGTATTGAATACGAACTCTTTGCGATTAGTTGATCACTGGTGTTGTAAGTCGAGAAGTAATACTTACAACACAAGTGATCTATTAACTTGTTTAAAAGTTTCCTTTTACTTAGGGTTTCTTTGAACTGTGTGAGAAAATAATATATTTTTCAATTTAAAGAATGAAAAGTTTGTTGTTTCGCCCTCTAGGCCAGAAAACTTCATTTAAAGTGTAGCAAAACTCTTCAATTTTATTTCATAGCAAGATAATATTTTTATATTTTTTTGTGTTATCTTTAGTGTAACAATATGTGATGAAACATTTAAAGAAACTCAGTATACATAATTAGTATCAAAACAATAACCTCTTAGATCGTGAAGTTTACTGTGAGCAGCGTTTCCTACTTATTTTGTGAAACAAAATGTAGGAAACTGATATAACATTGTAAGCAAAGTGTATCACTTAATCTTCTGCAGACCGAAGTACACTAAAAATGTACAGCTCCATGGTTCTAAAGTATCCTAACTGACTGAATATAAGTTGCATTTTTCATTGTTTACTTACTGTCTATGCGTGTTTTTTTTTCAGTGTCTTCGTTCAGCACAGTGCCCATTGATCCTGCATCTCTGGGGCGCAGCCGGAGCACGCCAGGGCTTGTGGAATCGCGGGGCAAGGTGCCCCTTGAGGACATGACCATCCTGGACGACAATGACGAGAGCCGGCATCTCCGGAGCGACAGCTCAGCCCCACCCTACGCTGCTCCCCCCAACTTCCTCTCCGCTCCGGGGGCGTTCTCCTACTCCTACGGTCCGGACTCGAGGCCTCCCTCGCGCGGCAACCTGGCCCCTGCTTCCCCCTATCACAGCTCGAACCTGGAACCGACCACTTACCCGCCCCCTGCTGCCTTCGGGCCGCAGGCTTACCCGGGCCGGGAGGTGTTGCTGGCTGAGGTGAAGCGCCTTCGGGAGCGGCTGGTCGGGTTGGAGGCCGACAATGCAACCATGAGCCTCAAACTGAGCCAGCAGCACTGGGACGTGGAGAATCGTCTGGCCGAGATCGAGCTTCAGCTGTGCACAGCCACGGCAACCACCTCGCCCAGCATCCCCAGTCCAGACGACAACAACCAAGAATCCATTATATGAAACTAACAGACACAAACATGGGAAAACGAGCAATCAGTGCGATTACTCACGCCGGTCGATGTTCTTTCGATGTCGATTTCAACCGTCATGAGGACGATGTCGCGTCCGATTCACCAATCAGGTGTATACACGTGACCGAGTTAAAAACGATGGCAAAGTTAAATCCGAGGCGTACGAGAATTACACTGATTGTCCGACTCTGATAAGATGACATCTGACCTTGAGGGAGCAATTTTTTATACGAGGATAGGAAGCAACAAAGGAGAAAATCCGTTTACATAGACCTTTTTTATACAAAAAAACCCCCTCCTTTAACCCGCATTCTGGTTATTTCCCAGGCAAATATGGACCTTTCTTCCTCCTGCTTTCAACTTGAGTAAATACGGGCGTTTTGCACAGAATGCACTTCGCGAAACGAGTTAGTTTATTTTCCTAGCATAGCCACTAAGGAGGCTGGGTGAAACCGCTTTCTCGGGTACAACCGCACAAACTCTTTTCACACGTGAACGATCATTTTTAATTTTTTTTTTTTTTTTTTTTGAGTTGGAGTGTAGAATTGTGTACAAAAGCGTCATGCGCATCGGCTAGAGTTTTATTACGATTTCAGTACATTTTTGGCGACGATAGTTTTACAGCTCCCTCTATTTTGTACTTAGATTTCGCACGTATCTTATCTCCCTTTTTTTAAGCGGCCTCATAGATTCAAATAAAATTTCTTTTTACTTTCACTACCATAAACGGAAAGATGATTCTTTTTAAAAGAAGTAGAATGATTTAGATCATTTTAAACGCTTCAGAGAGGGAGACGAAATCTGACGAGGATTTTACAATTAGCCATTACCTTAACTGCGTATAATGATTTGCCAAATGTGAAATAGATAAAAGAGCCGACTATATACAAATGCAGTAAAACCTGTGAAGTTGATCACCCTTGTAAATTTACCACCTGTCTGAGTTGACCGCTTTTTCAGGCACAGAATTAGCCCTTATCATATAAATCAATCTTTGTAAGTTGACCACCTGTTTAAGAAGACCACTAAAATAGTGCACCGCAAGTGGTCAACTTGCACAGGTTTCACTGTATTAATGTCATTTCCCAAAGCATTTTCATTACCTTTATTTAAGCAATCTATTTCCGAAAGCGTACTATTCGCTCCTCGGAATTTATCTTATCAGAAAGCAACAGCAACAGATATGTGTAAGAAAATTTGAAATACTGTCCAAAATGCTTGTATGTTTTTCAGGGAAAGAAAGTGTATAATCTTTGTCTTCTTCAATCAATTTTCTCAAGATAGTGGCTATCCAAACATCAATTTTATAGTTTAATTATGCAGTATAAATACCATTCTGAGACTTCTAGAACTCTGTAGGGATAAAAAGTGTTCCTAAGAAGCCGTACATAAAAAAATTATTTTTTAAATGTCCTGTAATGTTAAGACGCAGCTCAAAAAGACATGCTCCGTTGATTAAGAATATAGTTTTGGAAAATATATAATTTTTTTTTCTGGATTTATCGAAGGGGAATTTTATAGCTTTATTGCTTTTTTTTCAACAATATTTATGAGCCTCATATATCCAATAAAAAGTAATAATTAGTCAAATTTAAACCAAAATGTGAATGAGTAAAAGCTGAGTAGCGAGTCATGTATTTGCACGAGATTTATACATTTTTAACACGTAAATTTTTGGTGAGGTCTTCAGTATTTTTTTAGCAGACCCCTCTTACCCTTGCCTCACATCAGGGGTCAATATTGTATTCAGAATTGCGTTCATATTGTCAATACTTAGACCTAGTAATGACTTCCTCTTACACCAAAAAAAAAAAACTGAACCCCATCTTTCCCTGTGTTTGAAAAACGTTTGAAATAACTAAAGGATCATCCATTTCATACACCCCTTACTTTTTTGACCTCTCGACGGCCTGCAAACCTGCGTCTAGAGCAGGTTACATCTATTAAAAAAAAAACGTTCATAGTTTTTGCTTGTCTTTTGTACATTAGCCCACTTAAAATGTCGTTACATAACACAAATAGAGTTGATTTTGAAAATTGTATGAATTTTTATGTTAACATAGAATATTAAAACTTTTTTTTCGTTTCTAGGAAGAAGGGAGGTGGGGGTGACACCCTAAATTACCGCCCCGGGTATTACCCAGGCTAGGTTCGCCACTGTATATAGTCAGTTGAGGATACTGTGTGGAAAGAACTCCCTAAATGTTTTTATAGATTTTCTTTATTCAACAGTCTTAGTTTGAATTTTCAACTTCTAATAATGTCTGAAAATGCCCGTAAAATGATACACGACCTATCCACATACATTATGCTCCACTATCAAAGAACTGCACTGGCGTGTTGTCAAGCCACATTTATTATCATGCATGTATAGTTTGAGATTTTCTAACATGTTTTTTACAATCAGTAAGTGAAAATTTGTATTAACTGCTAAATATTTATACGTGTAACGTTAATATATCGTACAAAATTAGAAATCATGAGGTTTGTGGTAGAAAATCTTTTCGCCGGATATAATAGCACGATATTGCGTTTCCTGTGAAAGAAATTAGGTTTTAATTCTGATGAAAGGGCTACACAATGGATGATAAGACGAATATAAGAAGATGAGGATAATAAAGAGTGATAAGAAGATGTGGATAAATAATGGAAAAGTCTTGAAAGAAGAAGAAAAAAGATTACGTTATATTTTTAAAGGCCTAAAATATTTTTAGAAATTACTCTCTGTAATGGTACTTTCTGTGAATGAACAGAATTTAAAATTCGAATGAAATTTTTCAAACATGAATTTTTAATTAAAATTAAAACTTTTTTTTTCAAAATTTTTCTACTGCTCAAAGGAATTTAATGGCTGATTTAAAAAATTATTCTCAACTTCCCACTCTGCTTCTTCATGGACATGTTTGATATTACTAATGCCAATTTAATCTATTACTTTCACAGGTAGCCTCAGTCACCTCCAAAACGAAGTTAATGCAGGAGCTTTTTTTTTTACAATCGAATTCATCTTTAAAAAATTCAGTGAAAAAGCTTTTCACAGACGACCTCTGAAGTCAACTTTTTACTCGTTCACCTTTTTTTTTTTACTTTTCTGGTTAGAATTGTGACACAATCAAATCAGATTAACGACTGATCCCGAAAGCTCATTTAGAGGGAAGATCAAAACAATTATTTTGAAAAAAAATGGCGAATTTCAACAAAATTTCTCGTATTTTGTAGCCACAATAATTTCCTATGAAAACCGAAAAAAAAGAAAAAACAAAAAAACAAAAAACAAAAAAACACTTGATTCAAAAAGAGGTCACCATGAATGGTCAGTCTGCTTGATTTACAAACAAAATCTCAAAGTTCTTAAAGTCTTTAGAAAAAAATGATATCTAGAATGCATCTTTGAGAAAAATAAATCTTGCCTCAAAGTAATTTAATGTTATAACAGCTTGAGAATAATTACTACATTAAATACATTTTCTTATATATATCTGTGCTTAGGTATTGAAACAAAGCAGATCAACTCTCTAGCCGATTAGGAAGCCTACCTTATACCATCATCGGATTTTTTTTCGTTTTATTATTTTTTTGCAACCTTTTCCCATCTTCCAGTGACTGGAAACTATCGTATAAAACTCATACAGCAAATCATTACTGGAACATTTGCGAAAAATCAGTTTGCCAAATACCCTATTTCGAGATCGCAGGTCATTTTCTCCGATATTTCAGTTCCGTGTGATGGACCGGAAAAAGTTCAGTCCCGTTGCCTTGCTATAAACTGGTATGTGTCATTCCAGAGGTATTTTATCGAAACAAAAGTGTTATGTGCTGTAACATAAAAGAAGGATGTAAAATATTTGCTATTCTCTTACGAACTGTGCAGAAATGTAAATTGGATAAATAAAACTGTATTTTCACTTCTCATTTGCTTGTCTCTTTACAAATGCACGTACGATGAAAAAAACATGGTTGAACATTTCTTAGAGTACTAATATCCAACCAACTAAACAATCAACATTAAATTTAAATAGTTCTTACTAAGGTATTTTACTTCATCTGATTTGGTCATGCTTTTTAAAGGCTATAGGAAAGCTCGTTATAGAGACGTAAAATCTTAAAAGTCTACCGAAATGTTAAGACAAGTGCTAAGTTTTAAGATTTAGCGACAGATTCAACGTACCGCACGATTACAATGTTTGCAAATGGCAGGATATCCATATGCCAAACGTGTGAAAGATGTCTGCCATTGTTCACGAAAATTCAATAAGTTGAACGACTTTTCTTAAAATTTTTACAGATTAAAAGACTTTATATTTCGAAAAGGGGACATGAAAACAAGCAATTTATGCTTTAAATTTCTACGTTTTGTATTTTTTTTAAAATTAATTTACTATTGTTTTGTTTCTTGATAAGACTTTGAGCAGTATTTCACACTAAATGACCAAATATACTTTATATTTCGTGCATTATTGGTTTTTTCTCTTACTATATTACACTATTTCACTCATTTTAATGTTTCCTTTTTTTTCTAACGGAGTTGCGGCAGAGACTCTATTTTTTCAGACCTAGTACAATCCACTGAAATGGCATCCAGTCTTATACAGAGTGAGTTCGATCGAATCTGTCATACGAAGGGGGGTGGTAGAACAGCCCAAGCGGAGCATAGAACCACCCATTATTGTGTCCAATCCTTATCTGCAACCGAGTTATGGTAGATATAAGGAAAATGAGAAGAAAAAAAACACAATTCTGAGAAAACGATAGATTTCTGAAATTCCTGTAGAACCTACGCACAAAGTAAGTACATATTTAAAAAGAACAGACTAAATCCTACAAAATGACTTATTTTCCATCAAGATAGTCGCCTTTTTCAGCGAGTTACAATATTTGAAACGTTGGACTTGATTCAGCTTAAATATTTGGTTTGGCGTAATCGGAGATCATTTGATTGGTCCGTATGTGTTTCGAGGTAACCTAAAAGGAAACACATATTTAGAGTTCATTGAACATCATTTGCCAGACCTTCTTGATGCTATTCCTGCTCCAGAGAGAGCGGAAATTATTTTCCAACACGATGGAGCCTCTACACATTCTTCAAATGCCGTTCGCAATTTTCTGACTGAATGGTATCCCCAATGGATTGGTCGTAAGACATTATATTGCGATTTAAAAAATATGATAATTATTAGGAAACTTTTAGAAATCGAAAAAACGCAAATGGAACAAGGTAATCCCGTTTTTTGTTTCCATGCAATGAAACCAACGTAAAAAAAGTAAGCTGTTTCCCCAACTAGGATTTAAAAAAAAAAAAAAAAACAAGAAAAGTTTACTCTGATTGTAAATAGTGTGTTGCTATTGCTTCGCGCCAAGTTGGAAGTAGAAAGCTTTTCGTTGTGCAGTGACATCCTGTTAAAACGAACTTCAAACGACCGCAAATATTATTCGTTATAACGGGAATTTCTGTGTAATGAAATTGAATCAATATAATTACAAGTAATCCGAGACAGAAAATTTATTTCACTGAAACGGATGTGGTTGTATTGGTATTCGTTATAACAGGATTTCAATTCATATAAGAAATATGCCTAAATTCAAAAACAGCGACTTTTTTATAACGCGAGGAAATATTTCAGAAATTAGAAGCCAGCCACTGACATAATTTTTCGAAATTATTATTTTTTTTTACTTATTTTACAATAGTTTAAAAATAGAGCAACTTAATCATTCTGCTTTATCCAAAACATAAACTACTACGTGAACTGAGAATCTTTCAGCTAAAACCAGTGTTTGTCCATAATACTAATGTCCATTATAAGTTGCAGACTTATTTGTATCGACCGTTTAAAATGTTTCTAGTTTCTGTAAAACGAAAGAATAGGTGTGCGTTGATGCGATTCCAAGTTAGTAAACGTCTGCTTGATGGGAATAAGAGCCGTTGAGGCAGAAAAAAACAAATCATACAGCCACCATTTTTGGTCAATATTCCGCCGTACATCAATGCCACAGCATTTTATTTTCACTTTATTGAAGCATACATAGAACACGGATAATGCATCTGAGGGAGGCGAGCTATTTATTTAACTTTGATCTGTACTACAATCTCATGAAATGTATCACTTAGCAGGTGTAATGTGCAGTATAAAGTGATATGAAAAAGTTTTTTTTAACGGTAAAGCGTCCGGTTTTTTATGAAAACGAACTTCAAATTCAAAGCTTTAAACAACAACACTCTTTGTTTTTTCTGATTTTTAATTAAAATTAAAATTTAATCAACACGTTCTTCATTTTGGCCGATGTTTTACATTTGAATTGAGAAAAACGTACCTTTAAAATGTCTTAAATATTTTTGCATGTTTTGATACTGTTGTTTTATTATGTAGAATTTCAAACCAGTCCAACAATTAAAAAAATACTTTGAGTGGTATAAAATATTTCTTCAATTTTTGTTTTGAGTTAAGAAATTAATTTCGAAAAAAAAAATCTGAAGCAATATTCTATTTCAATTAAAAAGTATCTAGCTGAGCTTTAAGAAAGTAGCTCAATTTCAGCAAAAAAAATTGAATGCTTCCTTCTCTTTCTGCTGCTTTCATAGATGAATTTGCCGTAGATTATAAGCCTGTGTATTAGTGTTATTTGATAAATACATCATTTTTACTTAAATTATTAACGCATAATAATAATAGTATGTATATTCTAGCTTTCAAACAACTAAATGATTGTTTTACTTGTGTTGGATTTTGTAAAAAAAAAAAGTTAAAAATAGTGAATTCTAACTGGAGTTTTAAAGTTATGGATTTTAATGTGGATATGGGTCTTTTTTTATAAAATGTTTACATCATAGACATGGGAACCGGTTCGCTCGCGCTCTCTTAAGGTACATCACTTGTATTTTTTAGTGTGCATGATTGCTGAATTACTAAGGGAGTTTCGTTTTTACCGAGTTGTAAAGTTTTAAAACGAAACGCATAATAAGAAACATACAGTGATACAGCACACAAAACTAATTCCCCACTAATGACTTACGTTTGTAAAATCCGTTATTGGGCCATTCTACTAAAAAGTCAACCGCTTGTCCCGCATCATTAGTTTCATTAAAAAGTGATAAATTTTAAGGGTTTTGACGCAATTTTTGGCTTAAAATATCACATAAGTTTGTAATTTGTTAAGCAGAAACTTTTTTTCATTAATATTGTAAAGTATTATTTTTAATATCATATATGAGGCGTCACGTGTGGGACAAAATGATCGTTTTCCGTGGAATAGCCCTATTCCATTAAAAAAAAATAATTTAAAACTCTATTTTTTTCTTGAAGTTAAAGCTCAATAAATTAATAAATAATTAAAATAAAATAATAAAAAATGAACAAATAAATACACCCAAACCTGTTTTTATGCGGTCCTTTTTGAGCGTTTTTTTTTTTTTGCAGTATATTGAAATTTCAATCAGATTGGTATTTAATTGACGAAGTTATTTTTCAACCGAGTGCGAAGTAGTATCTTCAAGTGATGGCATAGGCACCCTGATGGGAAGTCATTGTGACCTCCCAAAAATTTCCTTATTCGTGAAATTTTGTCCGACTACTCGGCAAAAATTATCATCAATTTGATTTAAAGATTACAGTTTTGTATGTTTTTGAGTTTTTTCTGTGTGAGACTTTTTTTTTATGCTATCCCTATGCCCGGCATTAAAAAAAAGAAAAAAATCAACTGTGTTGCGAAAACAACTTTTTAAAGCTACTCGTGAAGTTCTGAATAATGTTTTTATGCGAGTTTTTCTATGCGGTCCCTATCCACCGCATAAAAACAGGTTTGGGTGTAAATAAAAGAAATAGAAAATAACCAAATATAGTTGACTCGGTGAAAAAAAAAAAGAGACAAAACATGAGCAAAATGTATTCTTTTGCGTGAATGTAGTTCATAGTTATCTCAAAAGAAATGTAGGCTATGAAGCCTAAACATATCTATATTACTTATTTCATTTTGATAAAATCTAATGTAAATAAATATTCTGGATAGGTGTTGACCTTTCTTTATCTAAAACAATTATAAACAATTAAACCATTTTTTTTTAAAGTTTCTACTCATAAATTTTAAGTATTTTCAAGCATAAATGATATCAGACGGCACGCGGCGTTTAATAGGATTTGTATTTATAACTGTGGTTTGAATTTGTTACATTTTAAAAGTCAAGTACATACATAAATGAAAAATAACGATATACGTTTCCTCGCTTTGCATTCAAGTAACTGCAAATATATCTGTACAACTTGAGTAGCATTTGCTTAAAAGGAAAAAGATGAGTCCAATTAACCTAATGGTATTTGGCTACATACAAGTTAATGTATGAAGTGTCTAATTAAACAAATGCACATGAAAATTTCCGCTTTAGATGTAACTCATGAAGACCTACTCTTTTACGCAGTTATTTTCTCCCTTTACACTAGCTCATGTTTATTTTCCTGTCACTGAAGAAAATACAAAAGATAAAATGTCTAGCATTATTTTTTTAACCTTAACCTTAAACACTCGAATGTCTTGATCTTTGTTACATCTTTTAATTGCAATCTATTTCTTCAATTAATATTCATAGCAATGTTTTAATGCCTTGGTTTTCGTCAGTTTATATTGCTCTTGTAACACTGTTGTGAATTCTTAAGATGGCCATCTTATTTACTTTTTAAAATCCCTTTTGTGTACCCTTGTCGTTTCTTTAGGCGAATCATATGGGCAAATCAATTCATATTACGAAAAGTGCAAGACATCCTAAAGCATCTTTGGGTTTCCAGGTACTTAGGTGCAAGCAAAGAGTTCTCTAGGCAGCTGTGAGCCACCTAAGCTACGTAATAGGCCCTGGTTGGCTGTCTTGTAACTCTGGACAGTCCAGTTGAAACAGTTACACAACTATCAGTTATGTGCTTTTGATCTGTACTCAAATTTTCAGTATTTTCCTTTTCTTTTGCCAATGTAGAAATACATGACAGACGCAACATAGAATGATAGCATAAATAGGTTTTGACATGCCATCAGCTTGGGTTTGATTGGGCCAGAAAGTTCTCAGGTTCAGTACTTTATCTTATTTTTCAGGTGTCTGACCGGGAGTTCGCTCGTATGAAAAATGTACAACAAAAATGTTGCAGTTCTTACTTCATTTCCTTCTTTTTTAAAACACCTGCAGTGACACCATTGTTTTTTTTTCTCATGTTCTTACGGGAGTGCCTTTTCACGCGACTGGATTTAGTTAAGAGATAATAACTTTTTTAGATAATAAAAAGATTTAACAGTGATTAAGAACGAATTCAGCGTTACTCCCGTTGCCCTTGAACTCTAATCAAACAGAGAAAAATTTATACGCAATAATTAGTTAATTTATAATACACCACGCATCTAAAAATGCATCAAATATGATAAAACAATATAGTAATAGCAGAGAAGTATGGCGAAAGCGAAATTTTTACTATTTGAGCATTTTTATTTAATACGTCAAAAAAACTGAAAATTGCGATAGCGCCCTGTCATTGGAACCTTTTCTGTGCAACTCATAATCGAAAATAGAAACATATTATTTTTCCTAATATTGGCTAAAAACACGAAAAAACAGCATTTTTTCGAAACTTTAACACAATTGCGGCAAATCAAGAAATTGTCAGAAAAAATTCAAATTTTTTATGTGCACTTTGCTCCACCAATGGCACTTTTTTCCGCACAACCTATCATTGAAATAAAGAAAAAAAAAAAGTTGTTTTTCGATCCACCCAACTGTGTTGTGCAAAAATAGCAATTTATAACTTCCAACATTTTATCACAAAATTAATTTCGCGACTAATAAAAAAAATCCTGTTGAACATCATTAAAATTTATAAATTATCGGTGATTGAATGAGCCTCATTTCAATTGTTCACGGGCGGGGACGAATGGTAACGTTACAAATAATATGTTTTTATCACAAATCATACTGAGAGACTGCAGTTAAGTGTGCAGATTTGCATGCAATTCATGACGTTTCGTCGTCTATTCGAGTACAATTGAAGTGCGGCTCATTAAATCACCAATATCTTTATATATTTTAAAGAGATTGAACTGGATTTTTTTCAGGAGTTGTCAAATTCATTGAGTTACGAAATTTTGAAAGTTTATATGACTAGATTTTGCATCTGCGCAGTGAGAACAGAACTGTTTTAAATGTTCATATCTCATCCAATTTTCAAAATTTTTATTTCAAATTTTAATATTATTATTATCTTGTATGTTATCAAGTTTCCGGGAACTTTGGCAAGCTATGACGGAAAAATTTGCTTGTATTGAGCCAAAAACATGCAAAAAAATAAATAAATAAATAAAAATAAAAATAAAAATAAAATAAAATGATAAATTTGAAATAAAGGCATAATTCTTCATGAATATAAGTGAACTATCATCTGAAATTTACAGTTCATTCCAATCGATTTACTACGAAGGATAACCAAAAAATGCTTTTGTTTTCCTCCATTTGTTGCTGGTCTCCTAAATGCATAGTTGATATAATTTTTATTGCAAAATGACAGCAGAATCATGCCTTTTTAGTGACACAAATTACAGAACACTTAGTCTCTTGTTTCTCAATTTGTAAAAATGGGAATTTTCGCAAGTGTATCGACATTATGAGCATAATTTAAACATATTAAATGAAAGACATTTTCAAAGAAAGCAAGTACGGGAATGCTTTCCTTTTAACCAAAAGAACGAGAAATAACAACAGTTACTGTTACTAGTGGCATTCTTTGTCGTTGTGTTCTGTATTGAATATATAACTTTCGGTGATGGAAAAAGGATGTCAGTTGTGTGCAAAGCTATGTCACATTTGCGAACATGTCTGCATTAGGAAGAAAAGGACTGTTCATCACCAGTTTCGAAGTTGATGTACTGTTGGACTACGGAGCTTAGTATTAATGAGGTGCGCTGCTAACCAAATAATTTGTGGAAAAAAAAAGGGGTAGAAAAAAAGAAAGTGCAGGAACTAAGCTACTTCGAAAACTGAGCCGTATTCTTGCTACTGTCCACATCTGGCAAGTTGAGTTCCTTTGCCAAACCCATTAAATGATTCCATTATTTGGAATAGGGGTGAGGAAAATCGTCTAAGAACTTACGATTTAGTAGGCAGTGGTATATTGCCCAATTAGCAAACAATATTACTATTCATGTAAGAAGTAGCAAGAGGCACAGGATTTTCTCGCCAATAAAAGGGTTGCAAAGGTAGCCCAACTCTGCACCTAACAACTCCTCTTATTACTGATTGCTCTTCCTTGGAAGAAATGGACTTGCTCAAGGCCATAGCTCAACTTCTCAGAGGCGCAGTACGCGTCCCTTTTACTTCTGATCCTCTGTTTGTCATTGCTAGTATTTGAGGGATCAGATAATTATGTGCGTTCGTGCTTTAATGGTTGCAGATATTTTCAGAGCAGTAAACTACAATGGAAACCTGGAAATTAATTTCAGCGGTGTTTTTCCATAGGAATCAATAAAGCAAACTAAATTATAAAGTCAGTTTTAGAAACAATTTTAATAATCCAAAACGTTTTTTATTTTTCGCAAATGACGTACTTCAATGTTGACTCATACTTAAAAAAAAAAAAAAAAAAAAAAAAAAGCTTTTGCAAATCGGTAAGAATTATTCTTTGCATAGATCACAAACATGTAATAAAATGTCAAATTTTATAATGTTCCCTTTTTTCCCATTGTATTTAACTTCTAATTACTTTTTGTTTAATTTTTGAAACAAAATATTACATGCTATAATTCATTTCTTCTCGCTAGGTGTTCGAGTAGCTTTTTTGTTTCACCATTTAAATAGGAATTATTTTTTTTCAATTTAACTTTGTGCTTCAATTTGAGAGTAATTTCCAAATGATGTATACACTGCAAATAAACCTGCACAATTTGGAACACTTCGTTTTAGAAAAAGTGATCCTAATATGTGAATGTGCACTATGAAGTGTTCTGAATAAGCTCCGTCATAAGGAAAGTGTTCCGAATGTGTTCTGGATACTGAATCCCGAGTGCCAACACACGAGTCCAGGCAGCAGATGGTTCGTCAACACATTTGAAAACATGTTTGGTCACATTTGAGCACACTTGTAAAATCATTGCTTTCTTTACTGCAATGAGAATGGCTAAATGAAGATTGGCTGGTTGTACTATATACTGTATGTATACACTATTGAATTAAATGACGTTATTTTTACTGTAAATTTTGTTAAATTTTTTTCAGTAAACCTCACTCATAAACTTAACTGAAAGAACTTTGTGCTATGAAATTGTGACGTATTTCATCACGTGTGCCAAATTCTGCGAAACTATGCAGAAAGTATTAGTAAACATTGATGTCGATTTCAGAACTTTCAATCTGTAACTATTTTGGTCTGGTTTGGAATAATTTAATGCAAGTTACTTATTTCCATTACTATTCATTATATTATGCTTAAACATTTGAAAATTGACTTAGCACTCGCAGATCGTTGAGCTCCATATTTTGTGTACATTACGCGTTAGCATTTGTACATTAAGCACATCTACATCTCTGAGCATTCGCATTTTGTTTTAAATAAACTTTTATTCATCATACTGTTTAAGTTGTAGAAGAATCTAAATAACTGAATTTAAAAATTATACAATTGTAATCCAGTTGTTTGACCATCGATTATACTTGGAACAAGGATCCCTAACCTTTATTGTTATTTGTTACACTTTATAAATTTATGAAATTGGAGTCTCACAATTTAAATTTAACACAAATACATAGTAAAGCAAAAAAAAAAAATGATGTTTGAATTTTTACTCTAAACTAACGAAATATATGCAAAAAGTGATATCAGCTATGTTGAGCTGATTTTTGAAACTACTAAAGCTTATATAGGCTTGTATAAATGTATGTGTGTCTCAGTACATATATCGGGCCTGGAATTGTCCAAAAATAGGACTGGGAAACAGAAGGTTTAAAACCACTGGTTTAGAAGATAATTCTGAGAAAGTTACCTTTTTTTTTTTGCCTTATTTAAATAAATTTTTCAATTTTTTGTTCGACACGTTAATAAAAAGTTTTATGTTTTGAAAAATGGCCATGTCCTATTTAAGAAAAATGTACAACTTGATGAACTAAAATTAAATAACATATGATGAAAATTTTGACGAAAAACGTGTAATTATTGGATAAGTAAAAAGTTCATTCTGTTGCAGATACTAAAGAAATATTTCAATATTATACATATATTTCATGCAAACTATTTAACACTATAAAAGAGAGGCTCAGGGGGCCACAAAATGGAATACTCGGGGCTTTTAATCAAAAAAATTCTAATTTTAGCTTTAACAACGCAATTTTAGGCCATATTTTTAATGTTCGGGCAAAGGTGTAGGGATACCTTCCCGAGATATTTGTTGAAGCTGATGTTTTTAAAATAACGTTTAAGACGATTAAGCTGTCTTTGGGTGATGTAAAGGTGAGAAAACGAAAGGAGAAGGGGGGGGGGGGTCTAGAAAAATGAATTAAACTGGAGTTTTAAAATTGCAATTTTAGATTGGTCTTTAGTAAACTATAACGGTAAGAGTTTCCAGGAATGATCCCCTCCGAAAACGATTCAGAGGTTAAGAATTAAGAACATTTTTAGGGGGACTTAAGGGGATATCCAACCTCAATATTTCAAAATTTAATTTTAAAAGTATAGTTTTAAGCTGAACTTAAAGACGTTAGAGGAAGGAGACTTGGATAATCTCGTCGTAAATTAAAAAAAAAAAACAACTGATATCTTAAAAACATTTCAGCTATATTTGATGATAAAAGGGAAGGGAGGAGGGGGGGGGGGGGGGGCTCTAATTCCAGAAAAATATTATCCAAGAGAATTTAGTGTTAAAGGGGACATATATTATTTGTGTTCAACTGACAAAGTTTATAAATGTAAAAAATAGCTTTTATAAATTAAATTTTTATGGAATTTTACAATAAAATCGTCTTGCATGTAAAAACTAGGATTCTGCAATACAACTGTCCAGCAATGGGATGTAAATTTTAAAATCTGTACGTGTGTCAAATAAATTAATTAAAAAATATTGAACTGATATAAAAACTGAACGATTTCTGCAGATGCGTTTCAAGATTTCCTTTTATTGAAAAGAAATGAACATACTTCTGTTCAAGCGCAAGTTATGTAAGACTTTTTCCTGACGTCGTTTGTATTGAAATTTCCAGACATTTGAAACTGAAATTTATTTTTTTCGTATTTTGAAAAGCTTTGAAACAATGAACCTACCACACTAAATTTAATTAAACGTTCGACTGAAAAAAATAAGTCATAGTTGAACAACACTCAATTAATAAAACTTTTGCCGAAAGACGATGTGGATTCCACAATACTACTTTCAGCAATGTGATGTAAATTTTAAAATGTGTATTTCTGTCGATTAGGTTAATTTAAAAAAGTATTTTGTTTTACGACAAGATGTGTTTAGTAAACTGCAAAATAGGAGTTCAGAGGTTCTAAGTGCATCAGTTTAAAATGCAAATTAAATACGTGTTTTAATTTTTAGCTGCATTAGGGAACTTATTTCTTCCTCGAGACAATTTAACTTTTTAAACAGCACTCTGTAGCTCAAAGTAGTATTCATATTCTCTTGATGTCAATTCTGTAGATAGCATTCCATCGAATTGAACACAATGGAGTTGAATGTGCCATTAAAAAAAATAGCAAGTTACGTTTAATAACTTTTGATCAACCTAATAATCGGATTTGCTCAAAATTTTACTCCAGAAGTAATTTTTCCAAAAAAATCATACTGAAATAACAATTTAGAAACAGTACCAAGTGAAATATTTGTCGCTCAATTTTTCACCAAGTGGGCGTCCATCCATAAATCATTTCAGAGGCACATTCAACCTAACATAATTGTTGATTCGATTCGAACGAATTCTATCAACCAAAAGTGAAGCCAAAAATTTCCTTTATTCAACCCAGAAGAAAATTTCTCGCTACGTGATTGGTAGATAGAATTCGATTGAATCGCACATAATCGAGAAAAATATGCTTCTTAGTCTTCATTGAAGACTACATCAATTTGGCTCAAAAAAAGAAAATGTTTAAACGCTTCTTTTGGAACCTATGTGCACACCAAAAACGGAGATGCACAACCAGACTCCACTCAGTCTACATACAAAATTTTAACTTATTACGGCACAGTTTTTCAGTTATGCGAGATACACTAAAATCAGGGGTTAATTCGTGCTTTTTCTTACTGGAACGCCGTTACTTTTCAAGAAAAATAATTTCGCTTCCACACAAAACTGGCAAAAAATCGTTATTCAATCATTTATCATTAGCGTTTTTGGTACTGAATCAGTTACGAATTCACCTCTGATACACGCGTACTTACTGACGTCACGAGAAAACTCGTGATAATGAATTCAGTAATTATCAAAAATGGGCATTTTGATTGCCCGTACATTCATATGCACTTGCAGACGGATCGAAAACACTAAGCATACATTTGGGAATGAGTTAAATGGAATTTTTTGACCTAATTCAATTGAAATTGGTTTTTTTTTAATTTAATGCATTTACTCCTGTACTTTGCACAAGGAAGAAAAACTAAATACTAACTAATAGGTAATTCTATCTTTACAGTGAAGTTTCACAGAAATGATTAGTTATTAAAGAATTTCATTGCATTTTAGTGGTATAAGAAAACACTACTTTCTTTAATGGTCATTAATCATAAACCGAGCAGTGGACTATTGAGTAGCGAAGTAGTAGGAACGTAAACAAATTAGATTTATAGACAGTAATAAAAAAAGTTTTTTTATCTTGAGGATTTTTTTTTTAATTTATTTATACAACCATTTGTTTTTGACACATTTTTGTTTACTTTTTACATTATTGATTGGCTTTGAAAACTTACTTATGGAAATTTGTATTTCAAATTTAGTTTTCATTTCTGTAGTAAATATGAATTTGTACTACAATTTTCTCCTACTTTTCTTGCTCGTTTGTAATTTCGCTGTGAACTATTCAATTGGTTTTGAGATGCCATTAGATTTTATATTTTCATACTAATAATGCAGATTAATAATCATAGTCACTCAAAGCCTAAATTCATCCTTAAGCCTGCTGTCTCAAAAAAAAAAAAAATGAATTTAGTAAGTATTTTTTCTTTTTATAAGCTTCTTTTATACTTGGGTAGTACACCTTCCTGGAGGATATTAGTGATCGGTAATTATTCCGAAACATATTCTAAAAACTGTACTAAAACTTGTGCCAAAAAATGTTTAGCTCAAGTGTTTAAAAACCATTCTTTTACACTATCCATAAAATGTCTAAAAAGTGCGCTAAAAAGGATATACATGTTCCGAGCAGTGTTTCTAGAAGTGTTTTGAAAACTTACCGGAAAAAGTGTTCTAAAAAAGGGGACAAGTGTACGTGTTCAAAAAGTATTATGACATGTGTTCACAAAACGGTTCTAATAACTATTACAAAAATAGTGTTCTCAAAAAGGAGACACGTGTACGTGTGCAAATAGTGTTCCAAAAGTGTTTGATTATTTGCAGTGTAGTATTCGCATTACGAAAAAAATGGCTTAGTACTTCTATTAATTAATTAATGATATTATTTATATGACCTTCAGCTTTTTTTTAGCAGTTGACACGAGATAATCTTAATTAACTTAATTTAAAACCTCACATAAATCTAAGGAAATAAAACTAGCAATACAAATATTTCGGAGTTAAAAAAAGTAAATAATAAAAATGATCAGATTTCTTTTTTAATATAAAGAAGAAACTATAATTTTTCTTTCAAAAGGAAAAACTGCTTTTTTGCTTCTTCTTTTTTCTTCCCTTTCCTACTGTATAAAGGTAACGTTTTATATCAAAGTCTAGAAACTTCATAGTGCAACAAAAGTCTATACGTGAGGCAGTTGCGTCCATTTTTTTTTTATCTTCAAAGAAACTACCACAGAATATATTGAACACAGATCCAGACGAGAGTTTTCTTTTGATGATCTATGAAAAGAGTTTTTATTTATTTATTTTTTTTTCAATTCATGTGGCACTATGACACGCTCGTCACGTTCTGAGCTGTAATTGTCGTCATCATCAGTTTTGTTTTCACGCGAAATGATTCAACTAGAAATTTTGTCCATTCCACAGTGGATGTGTCTCTGTGTGTATGTATGTAGAGTGTGCCATTATTTTTGCAACGGTATCATTTTGAAAATACACTCACGCATACAGATATAAAGAAATAGTATAGATATTATACAGAGATGCCAGATTGACCTCGACTAAAAAATACCTTGACGACTATTTCTTTTAGGACGGGAATATAAGAAATATCTTAAGAACAAATTCTGCTGGAACAGGAATCTTTTAGACGCCACGTTGCACTGAATTTTCCTATAGATTGTAAAAAATCATTTGCCTCGAACCTAAATATGTGTTTCTGGCTCCTAAGATTTTATCCAGACATATACGTGAATTGTGTAAGCCGCACACTCGGAAACTGTGATTATTTTCTGCAAGCGCTTCTTACAAAATTCTACACAAATGTCAATGTTCCACGAAGATTGCTTGATTTTAGCAACCATGGTTTCTCCTGCTTTCAATTGGTTTTGAAGTAGGTGCCTAATGCGAATGCAACAACCATGAAATGCAGGATACCTTTTCGAAGAAACTTAAAACAGCGAAGATAGTATGGGTAATGAGTGGGATTTAATATTTATTTTAAAATATGTAAAAAATTAATGCTGATTTACTAGAATTAATTTTTATTAAAAAAAAAATCATAGTTCAAATTTCTCATCAGAGAAGAATCCAGTATAATCATTTAACCTTCACTAAACTATTGTTCTCCATTTCTTTCATATCTTTTTATATTAGAAAAAAAAATGTGTTTTTTTTTTTTTTTTTTTTTGATTGCATTCTGGTTAGTAGGTGAGAAAAAACTTTATGGAAAGAAATTTTAAAATCTTGGTTTTGACGTTATAAAAAGTTGTTAAATAGAAGAATAAGTATTTATTTTCGAAAAGCACAAAAATTTGGCCCTAGTTCCAATGTATATTTTCCAGCGATATTTTAAAGCAAGAAACAGTTTTTAGATGCAGATTGTGAAAACCTCTTCCAATTTGATGTCGGTCTCATTATTAATTTAAAGTTAAAATTTAAATTATAGGATACTATCAAAATCATTATAGAAATATTCTAACACCCTCTGCACCAGGATTTCCCATTTGTTTTTTCTATGTTTCATGGCTTTTTTATGTAGATTAATAAAGCAACTACTTGTTTTGTCTATTTCGAACATAGTCTTATAATTTGCTGTCCTTCAAACTGAAACTCTAGATGAAATTTCAAACACAAACTGTTTTTTATCTTCTGATCAGTGGTAATTTTTATTCAATGTCAACCGAATAAAAGTAAATGTTCAAAGGCACACATTATCTTCCGCATTTTTAGGTATTTTCTTTTAAATATCAGAAAGATCAATTTCCCGTAAACGAGCAAATTACTTTGTCAAGCTCATTCGTGGAATCATGTCCTAAATCTAAGCCTCCCCCCCCCCCATGCGACATTAGGAAAATGATGTTAATCTGAATTTTGGGGGCAATGAAATTTCTTGTTGCTTTTGATTTTAAATACAAGATGCGTTTCTTTAATAAATATTTACCCGACTGCGCGTGCATAACGTTGATGCAGTTTGTAGTTCTTATGCAGATTTTTTTTTATTAAAAATTCTAATACAATTTCCGATTTTTTGCACCACTTTCGGCGAAAAAAAAAATCACAGCTAAAAGTGTTTTCTTTTTTTAAAATAAAGCTCAAAAGCACTGGGTTTAGTTGTTCATTTTCATTGATAAGTTTTTTTTTGGTAGAGCGTTTAGCTATAAATTAGCTGAACTTCGGGTCCGCCATTATAGCTTATTTGGATTAATATTACGCATTACATGTGTAGTGCAGCTCTGGTTAGTTGAGCTTACCTTGACTATGTTTACCTGTTTCAGGGGAGTTTAGTGAAAAATAGACGTGTTATTGGCTTGGATTTTAGTTGGAATATTTTTGGAAAACTACTAAGAAAGTTTCTCAACTCAATTTAGCACCAATTATCGCTCCCTATTTACCAAAACAGAGGTAAACATTGTCAGAGTCGGAGCTCAAATTCTCAGAGCCTCACAATACACATTACAATATATAACACACGTAAGGCAATAACACAAACGCGACGGGAGTTCTCCTTGGCATTTCAACTCTTGTATGCAGGCTACAGTTATTATTCAGATAAACTGACTATTAATCAAAGGGTGTTTTTTCTTTTTTTTTAAAGCTTTAACTCCTTTCAGATTACTAAGCATAATGTAAGCATAAAAATATTAGATTAAAAAATTCAGACCTCAAGGGAATTCTTTTTGCGCAGAAAAACTCTTAATTGTATGCTGAAACGTAGATTTTTCTATTAGCAGTGTTCGACCTTTTGTATACATAAAAAACTACTATGCCAAATTTAAATTACGAGTCTCACCCAGTAAATCTTTAACTATTTATTCAAATACGATGCAAAACATCAAATTTATTATCAACTTCAAAAATTAGAAATCTTTTTCTTATCCTCTGCTTTCGGCGGAAAAAAATGCAATTTTTCTATGTTAAAAAAATTACACTTAAAAAATGGATTCCGTTCAACTGGTTTTGGTTTTGAATTTTAAGTGTTCGATTAAAAGAAAAACATGCGCTGGCATTCAAGCCGTAACGGTTAAAGCAGCCTGCTATAGGATATTCTATCAATTTTCAAAAATAAACACATTTATTTTCAATCTAATATATTATTTCTGTAGAATGTTTGTTTCAATCGCTACGCGAGATCTTCCTCATTCCTTAATCAAATTCCATGTTTTACAAGTAATTTTAAAGCGTATCAGCTGGCTGATGACAAAACATAAACGCATGGTCTTTCTTTTTTTTTTTTTTTTTTTTGGCAAAAAGCTTTTTGGCTGTTTTTTATTACATATTGCTTCAATGAATAGCACTCGAAAACGAAGGCAAAGTTGCTCGGTTGGTTGGAGTGTCATGCTGACAATCAGAATGGCGCCAGTTTGAATCCGTACCAATGTATATCTCTTCTTTGTGCCTCTTTTTTTTCCCTCACTGACTCATATAGGCAGGATTGTATTTGACACAACCCGTTTTTTTTTCACATGCACAACTACTGATTTTTCACGAGTCACTCATTCACACTTTTAATGATATTATGTTTGCGTTGAAAATACGTACACGCAAAAAGTGAGCGATGGTTACATCATCACAACGTTGTATTTAACGAGGTTTTGTCGCTGATTACATGCCTTCTTTTGTACCTTTACTTTTTTCCGTTTACTTAAATCCGTTTACTTTTTTCGATTCTTTTTCATAATGTTTTTCTTTGAAATTTTTCAAGAGAGAAATGCCACATGAAACGATTCGAAGCAGAGTGCGGAGTTCCGCACGGGTCGACTAGTTAAGTTTTTAAAGCAAAATCTGTCTTCTTATTTTTCGACAAAAATCTCACAACTTCAATTATGGCTAAAAATAAACATGGGAACCCTCTTGTGTCATGGAAAAGAAAATTTGATGTGATTACTGCCACGTGTGAATGAGAAATGGCATTTTGTGTTTAGGAAACGGAGGTGAGAATTTATTATGTGACATGACTCCTTGTTCTGCTAAAACGAACCAAAACACAATATTAAGTATTTGAGACACTTGTGAAAGGTATAATAAATAAATAAGTATATACTTTTATTTAAGCAAGTTATTAAGCAACATAAACAATCACACAAGGTGCGTGACGTGGCACGGAGGTGAAAATTCACATGTTGTGAACCAAAAATATACTAAAATAAAAATTATTATTAAAAGATTGTTGGCAGGTTTAAATGGATATATTTTTGAAGAAATGAAAAATCATTGTTAAATGAATTGCTCCTTAAAGTTTTTGCTGTAAAAGCCGTGTGACAGAAAATTTACACTTTTTGAAGAATAACCCATATATATTACTCATATATTACTACCCGCAAGCCAGAACTACATGCAATGTACCTACTGCCCGATTATCCCATCCAGAGACTACAGTTCAATCCTTGTTATGGGCACATCAATCTGGAAAGTGGAATAACCGAGCTGGAGGCGGATTTTATTTCATTGAAGCTAATGAGATAAATTTATTTTATCGCCTTTAGTTTGATGGGCTCTCTCAGTTTCATTAAGATGACATTTTTCTCCAGTTCGGTTATTTTCTATTCCAGACTGATGAATTCATAACAAGGACGAAACTGCTGTCTCTGGATGCAGTCTCAAGTCGTCGGTACATTGCGTATAATATTTTTATTGTTAGAATGTAAGTACGAGGAATGTAGTTTTTAAAAAACAGCTGATTCAATACACTAAAAATTATTTTTAAATAATGTCTCTAGCACATTTAATAAAATTTAATACTACAGAATATTTTAAATACAGTATCTATTTTTATGCTTCAGAGAGATAGCATCAGTGCTTAAAATATCTTGAAAGTGTAGCGGTAAATGATCTAAAAGTATCTTCCTTCTAGAAAAGCAACTTTTTCGCCATCTGCCCGAAACGTTTCATTAACTCTTTTCTCAAATATATCGCCTAGTGAAGAGGTAAACATAATATGTGGTTTCTGAAGTGTGGCCAATCTTTGGAGCTTATCGCCAATGCTAATAATCTGAAACCACACAGATGTATCTCCGTCTGAGCACTCGTCGACTCTTTTGAAAGGCATAAAAAATTTAAAGAAACCAAACAAAGTAATTTCCTGGATTTTTTAAACCTTTT
Organism: Uloborus diversus; assembly: GCF_026930045.1. Classification (NCBI taxonomy): domain Eukaryota; kingdom Metazoa; phylum Arthropoda; class Arachnida; order Araneae; family Uloboridae; genus Uloborus; species Uloborus diversus. The sequence continues at coordinate 70,561,772 of NC_072731.1, read as the reverse complement.
CTTGCGATATTATTGACTTAGAGCACATATAATCCTACGTGATAAAATAAAAATCTAGTCTGATGATATGGCAGTAAATAAAAACTCGAATCTGAAGCTCATTGTTCAAACTGAACTTTATCTTGAACATGTTTGTTGCAGCGTATGCGTAAAAATCTACAAAAGCAATTATAATAGTAGTAGGGATAAGAGTATTTTATAATTGGCAATGAATTTATCATCCGGAAAGCAAAATTTTCTGAAAAGAAACTTCGAAAGATTGTTCTGGAGGATTCCATTCAAACTCTGCAATACCGTAAAAGCGGGCTACTTTCACCCGTATTTTGGAAATTTGCACTTCTTTTCTCAATAATTTTGTAATTATTCGAATTTTCAAACTATGGAAATTCTTTTTACACATTTAGAGTTCTCTTAATTTAATTTTTAAATAGTGATAACTTTATTTCCAAGCATTATTGCCCGTTATAATTGTTTTTATTTTGGGCCAATGTTACCCATGTTTTTGGGTCATCTTGACCCAAAGTGGGTTTTGCTGTTTAAAATCATTATAGAACTAACTGTCGCCAAAAAGAGACGTCTATTCATACGAAAAATGATTCATTTAAAAGAAAAATACATTTTAAAAGATGATCGAGTCAAAAATGTTTGTTTTAAGAAATCTTTAAAATTTTGTTTAAAATGCGACAGAGAAGTCATCTTTTCCCTAGTTATGTATGTTGAATAATTTAATAAACAGAACACCATCTGTAAAACAAAGGATCATAAATTGTCTGCCACTTTCAAAACTTGTCACTTCCATTTTTTTTTTGGGGGGGGGGGGGGGCTCAACATTAGCTCCTTCTTCTCTCACATCAGTAGCTGTCTCTGGAAACCTGAGCCCATTCCATTCTACTGAAACAAAAGTGTGTCAACTTTCTAACAGGGCTATGTAGTCGGAGTCGGACTGATTTTGGTGTAAAGGAGTCGGAGTCGTTTGAAAACATGCCGACTCCGACTCCAGGTTTTTTATTTCTTTAATTTTCACTAACTACCCTTACATTAAAAAAAACTGACTACCTATTAATTTGATTACAAACTAGTAAGAAGAAAATGCTTGTCATTGTGGCAATCAGCAGGCTTGATTGTTTACCGAGCTTTCTGTAACAGCTACCTACGTCGTCTCCTAGTTTGCTTCCTTTTTAAATTTATTTAAGTGATAGCAACTTTCAGCAAACAGTTTTGTTGCCTAACATTTCCTAAGTAATTACTTTCAAATAAAAATACTAATATATTTTTTACCTCGATCTCAGTTATAAAACAGTAAGAGGAATGTACGAATCGCTTGAGCAAGTCGTGAAACTACTGAGAGTGCTTAGTAAATTCAAATAAATGTTGGTTTGGCCGATAAAATATAAATGTTTTTTTTTTTTTTAAATCTAAAGACTATCTAAGAAAAATTGGTTATCACTTCATAGTTCAAAATAAAATCAGTACATGATTTCTTGGTTATATTATTCAATAATTGTAGTTAATCCTAAAATTTTCTTATTAAGGTTAATTCTAAAGCTGCCAATAAAACTAAAATTAAAAATTGCGCCAAGAAATGTAGCTATAGTAAAAGCTATTCGTACAAAACTGTAGGGGAGAGTTGTACCTTGGGACATTGCTAGTTTCTAAGAATCTATTTTTAGCAGCCAAGTTTTTGTAATCTCTAATATCAAACTTCACCACTAAATGGTACCATAGTAAAAATCAGCATCAAAAGAGTAAAATTGACCATTTTGTGAAAGAAAGATAATTTCATGACTAAAAAGTAAATATTTTCTTCATTTTTATTTCATTTTCTGTCTTTGTATTTGTAAGTTTAAAGAACTGAATTTTATTTTCTTATAAAAGAGAATCACTTTAAATATTTTGCTTTAAGAAAATGATGATAGTTTATCTAGATTGACTATTATTTTGGTTTTTCTTAAACCACGGGGTGATTGTACCTTGGGAGAGTCAAACATTTTGTAACTTAGGACACGTTCCAAGGTACAATATATGCATGGTTCTAAGTAATTAAGATATGTTTAGGAACATGGAACAATGTTCTAATCTTATGTAGTCTTTTAAAACACTTTTAATGTTTGATAACAATTCATAATTCATATAATTAATTATTCATGATTTAATTCATTAACATGATTTTTTTCTGGTACAACTTTGGTTTAAGTACATGGCTCTTTCCTGAATCATGAAGACTTTCCCATAGTACAACAGGATGTGTCCCAAAGTACAATCGGGACCTTGGGACAGATTGCAACTTTTACTTTAAATGGCTGGCAATATTTTATTTGGAAACTGTCTGAGTTTTAAAGAATATACTTCATAGAAGTATGTTGAGCTATTTTAATGTGACTTTTAGATTTTAAATGTAATTCAAATGATTGGGGCAAAAATTAAAATATGAAAAGTGTCCCAAGGTACAGCACTCTCCCCTATACTGCAACATTTTGAATAAAATTTGCTTCAGACGTACATCTACCTGACCTCTCCCCGCAATATAGTGCAATACTTTCGTTGAAATTTTTAAGATTAAATTTAAGATTTAAGGGGATATTCATGGGGAAATTTTTCAGAATTAAAGTATTTCAATTTGTATCAGCTCTGAGATTAAGGGGTCTAAGGACCTTTAATCTTCAGAATTTTCGATTTTCTGGAAAAAATATGTTATGCATAATTTTATTCTGAACAATTTGATACCTTATTTATTACCATACGCCAAAAACTTTTCGAGTTATTGTAAAAATGCGTAAACTTTCCCCGTAGAGATTTATGTTAACAGCAGCTGTTTAAGCCTCTTTTTCTCAGGTGCCGATTTCTTCGGTTTTCTCGTTTTGCGCGCATGATATTTCAAAAGGTTTCTTAGATATCTCCGTAAAACTTTTCATGCATGTTTGTCTGATGCATCTTAACGATCTGAACCTAAATTTCAACTAAAAAATTAAAGTTAATATTTAAAAATAAATACTTTTTTACCCAAAATTTTGGAAATTTTCGATATTAACTTACCAAATTTCAAAAAAAATAAATAAATAATTTAAAAAAATAAATAAATTTAGGTTCAGGTTATAAATATAAACAAGATAAACATACATTAAAAGTTTTATGGACATATATAAGAAACTTTCTGAGATATCATGCGCGCAAAACGAGAAAACCGAAGAAACAGGCACCTGAGAAAAAGAGGCTAAAACAGCTACTGTTAACATAAATCTCTATGGGGAAAGTTTAGGCATTTTTACAATAACTCGAAGAGTTTTTGGCGTATAGTAATAAATAAGATATCAAATTGTTCAGAATTAAACTGTGCATAACATATATTTTTTTCCAGAAAATCGAAAATTTTGAAGTTTAAAGGTCCTTAGACCCCTTAAGTTGAGGTGGTACCCACCAGATGGGTGTGGGAGGGGGGAGGACCGCTCCATGTCACGAAAAGTTTTTTGACTAAACAAACAAAAAAAAAAAAGAAAAATCCCTCAAGTTACTTTTAAAATTTGAAAACACAGGATTTGATCAACATCTGTTAGTCAGACATTAAGGGGGAGCAAAATAATCCAATTCAATTTTCTTAAATGGGATTTTTAAGTAATCTCATTTTTGAAATCGCAACTATTGGATAATTTGATTTTCAAATTGAATTTCTAACGTTGCGTTCATCTTACTTTTACAATAAAATAAAACGCAGAAATTTCATAAAAAGGAATTAATATTCCAATCTCTGTTTAGGGGTTTTCCCTCCTTCCTATGAGGAAGGGGGATTTGAAAAAAAAATAAATAAATAAATAAAAAATAAAATATCCGGAGTCGGAGTAGGAGTCGAAGTCGGCAATTTTTCTTCCAACTCCGCAGCCCTGTTTTCTAGCAAATTTAACAAAATTTGTAAGAAGTAGATGCAACTGAGTCAGGTTCTTCTAAACTCTGTAGTCTCTCTCATTATCTGTTGCTGAGTATTCCAGATTTTTTCTTGTGTGTGTGTGTGTGTGTTTTTGTGTGTTTAGAGTTTATTTTAGCTTTTTTAATAGGCTTCCAGATCTCTCTGACGGAGTTTTTTTTCAAGTTTAATTGCTGCGCCAAAGTAGGTCGTAATTTTTAGGTAAGAAGATGTGTTATTATTGTGAATTTTTTAAATAAAAACCTTAACGGAAATGAGAAGTACAACTATAATATTAAATGAAGTATTTAACACTACTCTTAAATAGGTACTTAACAAACTCTTAGCTGATGTAGAACTGCTTCTACATGTAAAAGTTTTAAAGGTTAAGAAGACATATGTTAATAAAAGGAACGCAGATCCACCACTAGTGTTGCTTATTGAGCAGAGCTATCGAACTGCTTGGTATATATAACAGCTTAGGGATGCTCTCTAGCGGATTATGTCAAAAAAAAAAAAAAAGTTTTAAAATTTGCTTCCTGAAGGTTGACAGGGAACGTTGTATCTTTTTCTCAATTTAGGCCAAAGAAGGACCATAGGAGCAAAGCAGCCCGTGTTTACGTTATATAAAAACCAAAACATTGTAACAGTCGAACTGCTCCTGAATAATCCTGTTTAGTTATTATTATTGTGATAATTATAGATTGTTAATATCCTCATATAAATAATAGCGAATGATCAAGTAACGCGCATTTTCAACAATGAAACTGGCACCAAGCCATGATAATTTGATAATGTGTTTTGGTAATGTTTAATGTGCAGAAAATGGCTTTATTATGACAATGCTGAACTCGATCCAGTAACTTACCTGTTTTACTGGTAAGACTGTGTCATTTCACGGCAATAAAGAAACGAAAAATCGGTCAACTATGAACGCTATCTACTGGAGTTTAGGGTTAATCTACTGGAGTTAGGGTTAAAATTTCAACCATCAAAATATCACCAAACAGGCAATTGCTTCGTTAAAATGAAGAAGAATAGCAATTTTCACCTGTCATCCCTTGACGGGCGACTTTCAAGTTATATATAGTAGTGGAAGTAGTCGGTAACAACATCATCATCATCATTATTAATATTAATATTATCGTTCTAAGTATCATCATCATAATAATTAAACTATTTTTAGTAATATTATACTTGATGATGTTTAAAAAATGATTGCTATATTTATTCCTTACAATATTTTGCTCGTTGTGCGTTTGATATTAGGGAAGTTCATGAATTCTCTTACTTTTTCTAAACTTTTACGTATTCTCTTTTTTTAATACTTCAAACTAGACTTTTTAGGCAAAGATTTTTTTGTTTTTTTCAGTCTTCCATTTTAGAGTTTCGAATTTAGTTATACCGGAAAAGTAGAAACCAAGTTCTTGTTGGGGCCATTTTTTATGAATAAAGCAACAATAATTTTAGTTACACGCTTTTTCTCGGAGGGAAATTTTAAATAAGTCAAACATATCCGTTTTTTTCTTGGCTCTTTAACTTGTGGATTTTCGTTACAAGAAATCCTGGTATCGAAACATCGAATACACCTTTTTGACACAACATAGAACACACTTCACGCATGGCGATTTCCTTCCTAAACAGAAAAATGCATTATTTATCTGCCAGATGTCGATTTTTTTAGTGTCATCAACTTCTTTTGAGCTGCTCCTCTGGCCGATCTTTTTGTGTTCCGGTAACACGATGCCCTTGGCCACTTAATTTGTCAAGGTAGGTGACAAATGGTTCATCGCTAGGGATTCGAAGTCCATCGATAACTCTTTTCTTGTGCTTTTTTAAGTTTCCGTCGTGTAAGGAAGTAATCATTTTTCAAGTCGCATCTTTTTTCATTGGCTTGATTTTTATAAGATGGTGTGTTCTCTTGATGATGATATAAAATAGTAATCAACCAGGAATAGCATAGAGTGTTTTCACAAGTGTTCAACTCTCGCTTAGGTTTTTTATTTATTAATTAATTTATTTTTTTATAGATTAGTACAGTTGTATTTTTTTAAAACATTTTTTACCGTTGGAACAAAAAACACGAATAAGTTACAAAGAAATGTTTTCAAAACAAAAATTTACCGTGTGAAACAAGGTTATTGCTTTTTATCCAGCCGTTTCTAACGCGTGTTCTTGTCTAAGGTTATTACTTTAATATTTTTCAAAACAGCGTCATAACATGGGGCTGATTTTGGGATTTGGCATTTTAGGGCTTGTTTCAAAAACAAAAATGATTAGTTTCCAAAATATTTCATCTCATTTTCTTCTTCTTTTAAAAAATAATACAGTTAAAAATTAATGGAACCCCCCCCCCCCCCCAAAAAAAAAATAAAGATTAAAGAAACGCAATTAAAATTTTTTGCAAGATTTTTGAAAACGTTTAAAATATAATGAAATGAAAAATGTTCTGAAAAAAAAATTATTTCTTTGAATTATACGCTTCCTGACCTTTTCTAACCTACATTCTTGTCTGAGATCATTACTTTGAAATTTTTTGAAAACAGCGTCATAACTTGTGCTGATATTTGGCATTTTAGAGACCGTTTCAAAAACGAAAATGAATAGTTTTCAGTAATATTTCGTTTTATTTACTTCTCCTTTGAGAAAATACTACACTTTACTTCATGAAGATATTTAAAAAAAATCTCAGAAAATAAAGATTAAACAAACGCAAATAAAATTTTCAGCAACGTTCTTCAAGGTTCTTTAAAGGGTTAAAATACTAATGATTAAAAATGTTCTAGAAACTTGCATTGATAGAGAAAAACAAAATTGAAGGTAGGTTCTAAGAATGAGGTGGGGTGCGTGCGACGGGGGATCGAACAATTTTATTGTTTCTGTTTTTCTGTTTTTATTCCATAGTTTGTTATTATTAGATTTGAACAGAGTCCTTTCTAGCAGGTCTCCGCCATGACACAAACATCCCGTTTTTGGTTAAATTAATATTGCTCATTTTTACTTCTTTTTACAAAAAAGGAAGTATTGTATTCGCGAAAAAAATTTCACTCATAAATCGGCCTTAACTTCCATTTTGCTCACCCCCGAAAGAATGCTGAGTTTTTTTTTTTTCAACCCAACCACACACGTGCATAAGTGCCTAAGAACGTATAGACACCCGAAATATCCATTTTGATGATCCCCGAGTTAATTACCACGAGTTTTCTGTTGGCGTCCGTATGTACGTATGTGCGTATGTAAGCCGCATAACTAAAGAACGGTATGTCCTACAAAGTGTAAATTTGGTACGTAGACTCCTAGTGGGGTCTACTTGTGCACCCCCCCTTTTTGGTTGCATTCGGATGTTCTAAAGGGGGTCTTTTACACCTTTGGGGGGACGGAATAATTGCTAATTTCAATGCAAACTCAAGTGGTGTTATAATTTGGCATACACTTGGCGAAATATCGCCAAGCTTTTGGTCGCCAAGTTCTGTCACCAAGTTGGTGACATATTTGGCGTTTTTTTTATTTGCTTTTATTTTGGTCACTATTGGCGATATTTAGAGAGTTAACTATTGAATCACATTAAAATTGCCAACAATTGGGAAATAAATGTATTAGTGTAAAATGATGTCATGTGATGCACACATCAGCTTGTTTAACTAACAAAAGTACTTTAGAGACATAATAACAATTTAAAAGTTTTTTTTTTTTTTAACAGATGGTCTGGTTTATTAAAAACTTCTGAAGATTTGTTCTAAGTTTTATTGTAAACAGCTTCTGATACAAAATATTCTTGAAAAAACTTTAATTTTGACTTTTACAGTAGTACTTGGCAAGAATAAAGTTTCAGGTCTGCTAAAAATGTGTTTATATTTTGCTCCTTTAAGTAGGGGAAAACCGCCTACATTGGACTAGTGCTTAAATTGGACCAGGGGCTTAAAATCTAGCGTAGAGTTCTACACTGCTACACTCTACCAGTTTAAATACCAAGATTTGTGTCTGAACCCTTGAGGATGAAGTTTTGTCACATTTTGATCTGCATTACTTGAGTTACGATGTGCTTTGTATTGAAAACGTGCTCGATCTTATTTTGAGAACTTGTATTTAGTAGAATAATACAAAAATTTGTGATCTGAGAAAATTGCTTATATAGTAGACTCTCGTTTTACGTGATTTCGATTATACGTGGTTTAAGATTTGACACCTTTATTTTAGTTTACGCGGATGAGTTTCGGTTTTACGCGGATGCAGCAATGCAAACAGATAAAATCCCCCCCCCCCTTCAAAGTCAAAACTCCTTGGGCCAGTGGAGACATTTAATGCGATTTGTCCCAGAGCTCTTTCCAGAAGTAAAGTTATTTAACTCGCACAGTTCAGAACTTATTGGAAGAAGAGCTTTCGGAAGTCACAAAAGAGGCCAAAACCAAAGAGGATACCGACTTTAGTGACACACAACCAAAAACGTTCACATTGAAAATTTTGAGCGATTTCTAAACAAAGAAATTATCTTTCTTATTTGTTGGTGAAGAAAAATTGTATCATGGAAAAGGCGCAAATGGTCATGGATGCGTTAATGCTCTGCAAAGAATTACCGAAAAAAATTCTTAATGACTGCCAAAAGACTATTATAGCCTCTTTATAAACAGGATACGAAATTAATTTGTTTTTTCTTTATGCATGTTCTGCATAACAGTCGATGAAGTACACATTAAACGTATTATTCAATTAGTCATCACTAAAATGAAGTATTTTGTTATCTACGGCACCAAACCCTTATTTTAACACTAGTACTAAGTCTCAATTTCCGCGGAACGTAACCCCCGCGTGAAACGAGGGTCTACTGTATATCATTATAAACAATATTTAAAGGGGATTACAGCAATGTATTTACATGTACGATTAGGAAACTTGTTGACAAATTATTAATAAAGGGGAAAAAATGGCGTGTTTTCCTTTATTGAACCAAAAAAGTTTTCCTATATTGGACCGATGGTCCAATTTAAGAATATGTAATTGAGTAAGATTTTTTACGTATCCCGTTATAAAATAAGTCATTAGGTGTAACGTAATAACGTAGTTAGGATTATTTTGAGCATATTTTAACACTAATTCAGGAAATTCATTTTGACTTTTTTTTTTCCAGCTCACTTTCTAGAAGTTGCCACCCATAAAGCTAGTTGCCTATCCAATAAGCTTCAAACACAGTTTTGTTAAATTTATTTTTTCAATTTGACTGAAATTTGTGCTTGTTCACGTTATTTGTTGACTGGTTATTTTATTAATTACAAGGACCGGTATAGTTCAGTTAAAAAACATTAAATTCAAACTAACATTTTAGTTTTTTATAGAAAGTAATTTAGTGCTGACATTTAAATGCGCATTTAGGATTACTTAAAATGTAAATTAAGACTTATCAAGCATTTTCACTGGTTTTTATTAAGTAAGTAGCTTAGAAGCTTCAACCTCATAAAATATATTTTTTCCTTTCTTTTCCTTTTAGCCAGAAGCTTCAAATTCAGTTTTGTTACATCAACTTCCTTATTTTATTTTATTTTAAATTTGACTGAAATTTGTGCGGGTTAACCTTTTTTTTAAAGCTCATTGCTTGATTAATTACAAGTTATATTAATTTCTATCATTCTTGACTTTACAAGATGTCTAAAAGGGGAAATGTGGTTCTTAGGCGGAAAAAATGATGGAAAGAGCCTAAGCTGTTTGCAGGAATGATGATCTGGGGCTATGCTATAAATTTGGCTAACGATAACGGTGTAATAATGTTTCCCCTTCTAGCACACACTAAGCATCGTTTACAGCCCTTGGACATGGCCTTTTCCAAGCGTCTGTCCACATATTTCTATCAAACCTGTTATACGAAGATGCGAGAACATCCAATGAAAACCATTACCCAATATAAAATAAGAGAACTGTTAGGTGATTCTTATGGAAAAACTGCAAGCGTGGCCAATATTCTGTGAATGGATTCTCTAGAACAATAGTTTGACCTGTTAGTACAATTGTGTTTAATGACAGCGACTTTGCAGCAATCGAGTCAGAAGTTTGTAGTCCAGATAAGAGTACCAAAGTAAACATGCTACATGTTCGGTGTCAGCTGTCCAGCACAAGAACAATGCACGGATAAAACTAATACAAGTTCCGAGGAATCAGTGGTTAGTTTTCATCCAGATATGATTGATCGTCGGTTCTATTGATGATTTTGTAATGCTGGCACATATAGGATTACCTTTGCATAAAAAATTGAAGGCAGCAGAAGGAAACCTATTTCGACAAACGTTCTAACGTCATCGCCACAGAAAAAAAGACACAGAACAGAAAAAGCCGTAAAAGAAGGAGTACAAAACCGCACAAAATAAGTGGTATTGCAATATTTGCCATAGAGATGAAGTGCAAAGGATTTAGTGTATGAAAATCCATCAGTGAGTTCGTCAACACTGCGCCAAGTTAGACCAAAGCAAAATTCTATTGCAATTCCTGTAAAAAGACTGCACAGTTCAAATGCAAGTTATTATATCGTTTACTGTTACAGTCCAATGTTGGAAGTGCATGGTTCAATTTCGGCGCATATATTCCTAAATTGGACTTTTGCAACTTTGTCAAAAATTTGTTTAAAGAAAACTATCGTTATATTTACAAAAAATAGAATTACCTATGGCGATTCCCAATTAAATTTGGCTTCAGACGCCCTATTTTTTATTTTTGTTCTGCTTCATATTTGGCGACACGAGCTTCTTGTTCTTAGAGGGTCCAATATAGGCGGTCTTCCCCTACAATAAACTGTATTTACTTTTTAGAAAAAAAATTTCTTATTTTACGTTTGTGTGAATGTGTGTGTGTGAAAGGGAGAAAGAGCAAGACACAAAATACAGACAGAGAAACTTACTTTACAGAAAGATAATGGGAGCACAATTTATCATAACATGGATCGTGCTGTGCAAATATATTTTTAGCAAACAGTTTTTTTTATTAATTAGAACTGGAGAAAAAAATACTGTTTTTAAAAGTTTGAGGTAAAAGGGAACGATTTACTTTTCTCATTATGATTTCTCTTCATCATAACATTTACATTTTGTTATGGATGTTTTCTTTTCACTTGACTTATTTTATTTAATTTTTTGGATTGTTGTTTCTTTATACTATCTATCATCTGTACATAGCATTTGGCTTTTTGAGCTTAAATATACTTCCTTTATTTATTATCAGTTTTAATTGTTTGATTTTCTTATGTTTATGCATGTACATACTTACCGTGTTGAATATTAATAATATATAAATAGAAAAGTTAACATTTTTAGTTATGATGCCTCACAAATTTTACAATAATTTCACACTTGATAACTTTTTTATGCAAAAAATATTTTTTTATGAAAACACGATATCTTTAACCGATAAAAAAAGAATATTATTTGTAATGTTGCTGTTTATTGGCTACAAACCATTCACAGACCTAGTGTATTTCCCAGAGACTGATAACCGTTCTATCCAGTGACACGTTTTTCGACGGGTACCTTTTCCAGCGGAATTTTGACTCCAAGTTTCCCAAACGAAATAGACTTACGATGAGCAACTGCTCTAGGAAATTAATTTTGCCAAGAGCCTTCAGATCCAAAAGGATATTTGATGGATCTTTTACAAGCCGCAATGGCGTACAATATGGATGCCGCCAATTTTATGCATCTGGAAAATACACTGACTGGAGTCAGGTTTGAACTCGCCATTTTGGGCGTAAGCGATCAACACCTCCACTACAGCACTCTGTTGGCTAAAGAAGTATATAAAAGTATTTAAATCAAATTTAAATAATAACTGCCAAAATCATTACTGTTACATGAAGAAAATAGGCTCTTTCAGATATCAATGTGTTTTTTTTTTTTACAAATTACTTTTAAATTTTTATTCAAAAATGTATAAGGAACATAATCTCCGTAACTGGTTTCTATTAATATGCTAACCGTTAAATGTGTACTAGTTTAGGATTCAGACATTTGAACAAAAATATATCCTTTAAGGTTTTTTAAAATGAAATTACGATATGGTTTTCTACAAACTAAAATTAGTTTACAAAAGAGAAATAAAATGATAGAGAATACATTAACTGGAATATTTCTTTTACAAAAAAAGTGAATTTGGTACTGTAATTGCATAAAAGTTTTATTCCACGCTTTTTTGGCTAAAATGAAAAGATTACAAAAAAAAACCTGAAAATTCTGTCTCTGTACATATACTTTTATGAGTTTATTGATCTATTTTTGGGGGGTTATTAAATTTATACGGCACGTCTAGTTCGTTTTTGAGTAACAGTTTAATCGAATAAAAGGATAATATTTCTTGGGTACTGACAAAACCAAGATCGTAAATCTTTTTTTTGATGTATATAATACATGCTTCAACTGAATTTTAGGACTTGGAGCAGGAGTAGTTTTTTTATTACTCAATCGATATCTTGCAGTTTGTTCAAGTTCTCTGCTCTTATTTCCTTTCGATTTTAAACTTGATTTGTCGTCTCGCATTACAAATATACATGGTCGGTTTATTAACAGGTTAATAGGTTGAATCCTATTTAATAATTATATATACCAATTAATAGTTGTTTAAAAGCGACATCCGTGACTGAGGTAGAAGCTCCGCTTCGTTTGCCAGAGATCATGGGTTTGATTCCCAATCGAAATCAGGGTGTTATTTCTTCCCTTTGTGTTCTAAATCTTTCATGTGTTCTCTTAAATGTTGATAAAGAAGTCCAACATCTCTGGGGAATAGCACCCCGTATATTCACAGTGATTATGAACTACTAGAAAATCGTCAAGGTATGACGGGTGAAAATTGCTTCTACATTTGAACAAAACCATTGCCTGTTTGGTGATATTTCGATGGTTGTAATTTCAACCTTCACTCCAGTGGATGAACTCTAAACTCCAGTAGATAGCGTTCCTTGTTGACCACTTTTTCATTTTTTCATTCTCCTAAAGTTACAATCTTACCAGTAAAGCAGTCAAGTTACCGGATCCAGTTCTGCCTTTTCAAAATAAAGCATTTCCCGGCATGTTTAACATTACCAAAAAATATAATCAAATTATCATCCAGTGGCGCGAGTTTTATTGTTGGTGACGTCAGGAGCGTATCTAGATCAGTGTAGAGCCGCTATATTGATAGGCCAACGCATCAGCTTAAGTTTAGCCATTTTGGATCGGATTTCTCATTGTTGCTGCGTTACTACCAATTGGTCAATTATCAGATGATGCGCAAGAAAGCAGAAACAAAAATATTAAAAGATATTGCGAAGATTTTTCGCGAAAATGTTCGAGAGCTAAAACTATGGAAGATATTTCAATCGGCTCATGATTTTTTCTCTGATCCGTATGTTTCCAGTATTAAAAAATTGCCACCAAAAAAAAAAAAAAAAAAAAAAAAAATCTGATTTTAATATAAATTCCGAATCTGGAAATTAATTTTAACTAATTGTGTGATAAAATGTATTTTATTTCTCAGTATAATAGTGAATCATTTTGATTCTTTATTCTCATTCTTTTTTCTTTCTTCATGACTTTTTTCTTTAAATATGTTTAATTATTTAATTTCAAAATATTTTTTATATAGTAAATACAGTATTTTTATTTTGCACCAGATATTGATTATTATAATCAGCGACTTCGAAAACCACTATATATTTCTTTTTATAAAATCCTTACATATTTTTCACATATGCGTTCACCATATTGGATCCGCCATTTTGTTTATTTCAGATTTATAATCAGCGACCTCAAAACCCCTTTTGGCTGTCACGTGGTATATCAATTTATATGAATTGGTCGTGCAATCGATTACTTTTTTCGGTGCAATTTTCTATTTTTTTCTGTACTATACGCATTTCATTTTAGAGGATTATTTACCATAAATATTTCCTGATTTTTTATTAGTGTAGACTCTAGTATAATTTGCCTTAATGTACAGAGTGTTTATAAAATCTTGCACTGATTTAGACAATTGATTTAAAAAATAACAGTCAAATCCAGATTGTAATATATTTTCTTTTTATTTTGATTTTTATATGACGGGTTTTTTTTCTCAACGTTAATACTGTTCTACGAGTGCACATTTCGTAGATCTGAGCAGATCATAGACGTTTTTAACTTCACCCCGGGCCAGTGGCGTAGCTAGGGTGAGCCCCTGAACCTTCCTCATTCCCTTAACGTTTACTAAGACAGACTTAAATTGTATTTTTAAAACGTAAATTTCGGAAAATGTTCGAGAAAAGACATTGACTTTGTAACGTCACCAAAAGCTGAAACCGACTTCAGTTCTGATGAAGATTCGGGAGAGAACTCTATCCCCTAAACGTTACTCTTAACTGTGATTTTTGATGCAAATTTAGAATATTTCTCCGAGATTCCCCTTTCTCCTAACATCCCCATCCTCCGCTCCCCCTCCTTTTTCTGTAGGAAAAATACGGATTAAATTAGTTTTCCTTTTTTTTTTCCTTAAATCAAATTTTCAATTGGTTTAAAAATTTCTGACGATTTAATGTATTAGATATGCATCAATGAAAGGGCGGCAAATAGACGAACCGCCCCGGCCGGCAGAAACTGTACCTACTCTACTGCCTCGAGCACTAACGCAACCTGGATTTACATCCTGAAAATTGTGGATTTGGGTATAACGCCTTTCATAGGTACAAACTGTCAATCTTTCCCATTCACCAAAAGGGGTGTAACTGAAACCAAACACCGATATTGGTGAATTCTTACACTTACGTCACATGAGCAAACACCATTTGAGGATCCGTTGACACCAACTTTGGTGTAAGATTGGAAAGCCGCCGGTGACAACCAAACATTAATCAGTCTCAAACACGTTGCAACGTAGTCAACACACAATCGTCGTGTGCACAGGATATAAGTTTCCAAAAGGTATGTTAAATTTTATTTGTAATGAAATGTCAATTACCGTAAACCAAAGCTACTTTGCACCATTGTCAGAAAAGTCTTAAGCCCATTTGAAAGATAAACTAACGAATATATTATTTTATGAATGATCGTTACAACTTGAGCAGCCATTTTCAGCATGGCTGCTTTACGGCTGGGTTTACGGTACATCAATTCATAATAAAATAACATGTTTGTGGCCTAGTAAACACTTTTTTTTTGTAATGTAACTTTTTTTGAGGAGCGAGAAACGTTATCGTTATTGTATCGTGATTTTTGAAATTTTTATATTCTGCTTGTTTTTGTAATTCGTTTTTATTTATACCAGACTTTTAAGACTGATTAAGAATTCTTCTTGAATAAATTGGATTGAAATCTTAAACTGTTCCATGTTTATGTTGTTTTTTTGAAAAGTGTTAATTTTATTGTTCTAATATACAGATAATTTTAGTTTCCTTAAGTGTTTTTGAAAGATACTTTTTTTAACAACTTGTAGGCATAAATGTCCATTTTTTGTATTAAAAATAAAAAGTTGAGAATCTTCATTTACAAAAATAGTTATATGTATTTGTGTTATTAATAATCAATTGTGAAATTAAAACTTGTACAATATGTTCACTGTAAAAAAATCTTAGTGTATGTCAAC